>NC_140181.1:13434262-13461762 GCF_963971535.1 Notolepis coatsorum
GACAACTGCAGGCATGTCAGAACATGCCCAGAGTCAGCGTAGTAATACGAGACAAGGACTGAGGTTGGGACTAGATATTCACTTAAGTATATATATTGGCGCAGGTGTAAACAGCAGTACCTTACCTAAACCTTACCCACCTTCACCACGAGTCAACGTGCAGTGAAGTGAGCAACCTTGCGTCTAAATAGAGCATTGAGAACCGCGTGCGAATAGAATGTTAAAGTGTCAGAGTTTAATGAAGTAACGTTGAGTTCGACTTAATCTAATGTGAAGTCAATAGTCGATCATTTATTGTATATCGTGCGGCCACAGTTCTTCCGTGTGTAGCATTACCCATCGGTTCGTCGTGTCTTTAGCTAGTGTACTTAACCAGGCTGTGTGGCCTAAATACGTCGCCCACACCCGAGGAGTCCTAGGCGGGGAACCGTTGGACGTGTACACAGGAGAATCGGCGCCGGCGATTGCAGAACCATTCCTGGTTGGATTATATTGATTTGGGACGTGACTACCGGAGAAGAGCATCGTTGATTTCCACTATCGTTTGGGATTTTTTTTTTATCCACTTTTTCTCCCATTTTTCTATATTTCCTCCCATCCCAATTTCGTATCATCCAATTCAACCCTCCCCTGTCACGAACGCTGTTTCTTGCCTCCCACAAGCCGGCTGCAATGTGGACTAAGTCATACATAGCACAAGTCCCCTCCGGTACTTGAGGTAACAGCAGTCGCATCTTTTCACCTGCGCAGCTCGATCTCTCAGTGTCGAGGAGTAACGCGTGGGAGGCTCACGCTGCCCCCGACACTTCCTGATTCTACTGCGCAGGCGCACCAACCGACTTGTAGGAGTCGCTTGTTCACAACGTTCGATCCCCACCCTTCAGTTTTCCCTCCCCGTAATACGGCCAATGTGTATTACTGCGGACGACCAGCTAAACTGAAAACAATGTGGAGAGCTGGATTCGAACACGCGAATCCTAGCGTCTCCACACTGGTGGCGAGTGCCTTGCCCACTACACCACCTAGCCGCCCTATCACTATCGTTTGGGATTTAACCTCGTGAGGATTACCACTCGGGCCTGCCTCGTGGACGGGGCTGGCTAGCTGTCATCAATGCTGTCGAGCATTTTGGATTACAACTATTGCTTTTGCTGCTGATCAAGGGAGTTTACAAGCACCGACTTCTGTACCTGGAGTCTCTTTATTCCTCGTTGACTCAGACGGAGTACCCGAACATTCCTCTACCCTCCAGGCCTTACACCCAGGAGGGAACCCATTGGCTCCAGTCGGTACCAGTGTTGCCCTATATAATTGCTACTATACAACAGGTGGCGTCAGCTTAGACCCATCGTAGGATTCCTGCTATTCTTAGTGACTTATGCTCTTGACTGACTTTACGTATATTCTTCGCCATACAAGCGCGACCCTAATTCTCATTCTGTAACCTAACGTTGCTTAATAATAATAAATTACCCTCCAATAGTATTTCTGTGTCAATGCCGTGTTCTTGTGAGTGTTCACCATCTATATTTGATGTACTGTCTGGCCAGTAATTAAAGTACATAACTAGCAGTGGTTTAATCTATCACAATCTTTAATACAGTCAGGGTTTTGTAACCCCTCAGTTATATTATCAGTAAAATCATCATATTGAATACTCAGTATAGACTTGACCACATAAACACTGTAAACAGACCCACATATCTCTGTTCTGATTGATTGATTGATTGATTGAAAACTTTATTAACAGATTGCAGAATGGGTACAATACAGTACGGCTCAATACACACAATTGGGGATGCAGACCAGAGAAAGACTTTCGTCTTGTTTACATCAGGGTCCCCCATTTTCAATTCATAATGACATTCTAGTGTTTATAAACTTGGGTCCAATCTGTGTCACCGTCCATTCCTTCTCCTTCCAGGCTGAGGCGAAGAGGCAGCTTTGAGAGAGAGAATGACGAGGAGGAAGAGGAAGGGGATGAGTCAGACCACGATGAAGAGTAAGTCTTGTTGGTGTTGTTTTCTTTAGCCTCGCAGGTGAAGTTAGCTTGTTGCTCCACACTCACTGAGAACAGACAAGGAAACTATAACAGAAGGAAGGGTCGTCACGTCATACTCGTTCTATAACAAGGAAACTATAACAGAAGGAAGGGTCATCACGTCATACTCGTTCTATAACAAGGAAACTATAACAGAAGGAAGGGTCGTCACGTCATACACGTTCTATAACAAGGAAACTATAACAAGGAAGGGTCATCACGTCATACTCGTTCTATAACAAGGAAACTATAACAGAAGGAAGGGTCGTCACGTCATACACGTTCTATAACAAGGAAACTATAACAGAAGGAAGGGTCGTCACGTCATACTCGTTCTATAACAAGGAAACTATAACAGAAGGAAGGGTCGTCACGTCATACACGTTCTATAACAAGGAAACTATAACAGAAGGAAGGGTCGTCACGTCATACACGTTCTATAACAAGGAAACTATAACAGAAGGAAGGGTCGTCACGTCATACTCGTTCTATAACAAGGAAACTATAACAGAAGGAAGGGTCGTCACGTCATACACGTTCTATAACAAGGAAACTATAACATAAGGAAGGGTCGTCACGTCATACTCGTTCTATAACAAGGAAACTATAACAGAAGGAAGGGTCGTCACGTCATACACGTTCTATAACAAGGAAACTATAACAGAAGGAAGGGTCGTCACGTCATACTCGTTCTATAACAAGGAAACTATAACAGAAGGAAGGGTCGTCACGTCATACTCGTTCTATAACAAGGAAACTATAACAGAAGGAAGGGTCGTCACGTCATACTCGTTCTATAACAAGGAAACTATAACAGAAGGAAGGGTCGTCACGTCATACTCGTTCTATAACAAGGAAACTATAACAGAAGGAAGGGTCGTCACGTCATACTCGTTCTATAACAAGGAAACTATAACAGAAGGAAGGGTCGTCACGTCATACACGTTCTATAACAAGGAAACTATAAAAGAAGGAAGGGTCGTCACGTCATACACGTTCTATAACAAGGAAACTATAACAGAAGGAAGGGTCGTCACGTCATACACGTTCTATAACAAGGAAACTATAACAGAAGGAAGGGTCGTCACGTCAGAACACGTCGTGTTAACGCCTATCATGCAATTAATGCATTAAGAAACTGTAGTAAGAATACATTTTTATAAAGCGCTAAGCTAATAACGTTAAATCGATTGGCGTTTTGGCCCTACACAAGCTAGAGTTAAAAATCCAAATGCATTTGATCGGTATCATGTTCCATCATGAATGCATGAAGGGGGGGGGGGGGGGGGGGGGGGCGGGGGAAGTCGTTTCTGATTATTGATTACCAGTAACGGCATTAGTATTGAATGCTAAAAAACGCTAATCAGCTGGATCGGTATGAAAACATTGCACAATCAAGCCAGAATCTACGTCAGATAGTCCTTACCTGTGGCCGGGAGTATTCCAAAAATAATATTCCAATTGTTTGATCGCCATCTGGTACATCCAATGTCGATTAGGGCCACGGCATAATCAATCACGGCATCATATGCATCAGATGTCCCGTAGACGTTTTGGATGCGACCGATTGAACCTATAGCCTTGCCGTCTAGTGAAAATCTGTGCCCGGAGACCTTACAGTGTAACTAACACAAGGGTCTGGAACAGGGTTTACTGCAGCTCGATACCGCCACCTGGGAGAATCTGGCCGGTACTGCACCCTCGGCGTCGCAGTAGGGCTTCTAACGGCAACATACAGGTCCCTGGCATTAAATAGGATATTAAAATCGAAAAAAAATAAAAATGAACCAAACACGTAATATTACGTGGTCTGGCACCCAACGGTTGTCGGGCAATCGCATAATATTACGTGAATGGCCCCCATTGAGTTAAGAAACAAAAATGTAATCGAAACTAACATTTGTATTGCATTTTGTAAAATCTAAATTTTGATTGAATCTGAAAATGTTGTGTTGTTGTTACATCCATACTGTCAATCATCAAAACCCCTCCCTCCAGGCCTCCCATCCTGAGTGCTAAGGCCTCCAATCACAGGGCAGTACTGTTCAGAGAGCCAATCAAAAGGTCCGGAGGCGGGATGTGTACCATGAAGAATCTGCTGCTGTTTGCTGTGGTGGCGACCCTGCTCTACGTCGTGTACTGTGTCATGGAGAGCAACGCAGACGGGCCTTTTGGACTCCAGTGAGAACCCTAACCCAGTACAGAAGCAGCCCTCCTCCCAGTACAGAAGCAGCCCTCCTCCCAGTACAGAAGCAGCCCTCCTCCCAGTACAGAAGCAGCCCTCCTCCCAGTACAGAAGCAGCCCTCCTCCCAGTACAGAAGCAGCCCTCCTCCCAGTACAGAAGCAGCCCTCCTCCCAGTACAGAAGCAGCCCTCCTCCCAGTACAGAAGCAACCCTCCTCCCAGTACAGTACTCTCTCCTCCCAGTACAGCAGACAGAAGCAACTCTAAGGACATTACAACATGTTGTTGCATATTTGAAAGAAAAACATCTTTGATTTTGTTTTCCCACAATAGGTTTTTCTGTTTTGTTTCTTTTTAGGGATGCACAATACTGGTTTCTTTTTTAGGGATGCACAATACTGGTTTCTTTTTAGGGATGCACAATACTGGTATCAGATTTTTTTTTTTTTATCCACTTTTTCTCCCATTTTCTATGTTTTTCTCCCATCCCAATTTTCGTATCATCCAATTCAACCCTCCCCTGTCACGAACGCTGTTTCTTGCCTCCCACAAGCCGGCTGCAATGTGGACTAAGTCATACATAGCACAAGTCCCCTCCGGTACTTGAGGTAACAGCAGTCGCATCTTTTCACCTGCGCAGCTCGATCTCTCAGTGGCGAGGAGTAACGCGTGGGAGGCTCACGCTGCCCCCGACACTTCCTGATTCTACTGCGCAGGCGCACCAACCGACCTGTAGGAGTCGCTGTCCACAACGCCCGATCCCCACCCATCAGTTTCCCACCCCCTAATACGGCCAATGTGTATTAGTACGGACGACCAGCTAAACTGAAAGCAAATGTGGAGCGCTGGGCTCGAACAGGCGAGCCCAGCGTCTCTGCATTCGTGGCGAGCGCCTTGCCCACTACGCCACGTAGCCGCCCTGTATCAGATGTTTTTTAAGGGATGCACAATACTCGTATCAGATGTTTTTTAAGGGATGCACAATACTGGTATCAGATGTTTCTTTTTAGGGATGCACAATACTGGTATCAGATGTTTTTTAAGGGATGCACAATACTGGTATCGGATGTTTTTAGGGATGCACAATACTGGTATCAGATGTTTTTTTAAGGGATGCACAATACTGGTATCGGATGTTTTTTAGGGATGCAAAATACTGGTATCAGATGTTTTTTATGGATGCAAAATACTGGTATCAGATGTTTTTTTAAGGGATGCACGATACTGGTATCGGATGTTTTTTTTTAGGGATGCACAATACTGGTATCAGATATTATAATCTGTGTGTAAGGGTTTACCGGGAGCGTGGTGTGTCTGGCGAGAGCCTGTATGAAACACCGGCTCAGTGTCGCTATGTTTTATTTTTCTAGTATGGTTGTGAAATTGGTTTTACGTTTTGCTCTAAGTGGTATTAAAAAGGTCTTAAAAAGTCTTAAAATGAACTTCAAAACTTAAACCTGCACTGAAAACAAATCAGTTGCTAAACATAACATCTCTTATGAGTCTGTTTCCATCGAGAGCTGAACTGTGTCCCTGTTGTTCGTCTGCTTCAGGAAACTCCTTTTCTGTTGCCAAAGAGTCTTTTGACTTTATGGTTTTTATTAAAAATTATTTTAAACAAACACTTTATTATTTGTTTTTATTATTGTTGTGAATAGCAAATAAAACAATATAATGTAATAATTCAATACAGGACTGATTCTAGAGTTCTCCTTCCTCCAACATGGCTGCCTGTAACGCAGTGGGTACAACATGGCTGCCTGTAACGCAGTGGGTACAACATGGCTGCCTGTAACGCAGTGGGTACAACATGGCTGCCTGTAACGCAGTGGGTACAACATGGCTGCCTGTAACGCAGTGGGTACAACATGGCTGCCTGTAACACAGTGGGTACAACATGGCTGCCTGTAACGCAGTGGGTACAACACTGACTTGTTTACAACACTGACTTGTTCCAGTAATAAAACCCCAAATGTTTGTTTCTGTTGATATATTTCTCATATATTATCAACACATAGCAACTGTTGTCTCTTCCGTTGCCGTGTACAAAACAATGGTTGCTATGTTACAGGCAGCCATGTTGGAAGGAGAACTACACAAACATTCTGTGCGATGCCTCTTGAATAGAAAATAATATAATCAAATTTAAAAAAAGAAATTATAATAATAAAATATGTAATCTCTCTCCCTCTGTGTGTGTGTGTGAGAGAGTTCAGTTTAGTGTTTTTGATTTAACGTTCTGCTGTGATCACTTTCCTCTAACAGAATACTCAGCTCTTTTGTCATTGTCAGCTCTTTGTTGTATGTTTTTACAGTGTGGGTTAAATACATTGGGTTTTTTTTGTGATGCAAACGCCTCTGTTCCTCTCCTTCCTTTAAACTACTTAACTGATGGGCACATTTATCAGAAAATGCCTAAAAATTGCATACCCAAAGTAATCTGCAATTTATTATACTTTATACTTATAGCACATGCCTGAGTCTGGTCTCTTTTGAAAGGAAACATTCTGACTTTTTATCCACAACAGCAAGAATCACTCTGAGTGCTTTTAAAATGTTGAAATTAAGTTAAGTTTTAACATTTTTTTACTTCCATTTGAATGATCTTGCAAACAGAAGCCTCTTACAGGTTCCAGCTGATAGGTATGGCCTGGAAACCACAATGGGTCCATAGCCTAAAGCCTTATCTAGTACAGGTCCAAAGTTCAGTATCCGCCCGTTTTGGACGAGTGATGGCTTATTTTGAAGGTATGAACCTGTACTTTCATACCATGTAAAATTTAAATGTGAAGATTGCTCAACAAGACCCTAAAGTCTGTGCCTGGTGACTCATTTAGCTTTTATCAAAAGACACTTACAAGTTCTGTACAACAAGTCAGCAGGAAGGTTCTGTACAACAAGTCAGCAGGAAGGTTCTGTACAACAAGTCAGCAGGAAGGTTCTGTACAACAGGTCAGCAGGAAGGTTCTGTACAACAAGTCAGCAGGAAGGTTCTGTACAACAGGTCAGCAGGAAGGTTCTGTACAACAGGTCAGCAGGAAGGTTCTGTACAACAGGTCAGCAGGAAGGTTCTGTACAACAAGTCAGCAGGAAGGTTCTGTACAACAGGTCAGCAGGAAGGTTCTGTACAACAGGTCAGCAGGAAGGTTCTGTACAACAGGTCAGCAGGAAGGTTCTGTACAACAGGTCAGCAGGAAGGTTCTGTACAACAGGTCAGCAGGAAGGTTCTGTACAACAGGTCAGCAGGAAGGTTCTGTACAACAGGTCAGCAGGAAGGTTCTGTACAACAAGTCAGCAGGAAGGTTCTGTACAACAGGTCAGCAGGAAGGTTCTGTACAACAAGTCAGCAGGAAGGTTCTGTACAACTAGTCAGCAGGAAGGTTCTGTACAACAGGTCAGCAGGAAGGTTCTGTACAACAGGTCAGCAGGAAGGTTCTGTACAACAAGTCAGCAGGAAGGTTCTGTACAACAGGTCAGCAGGAAGGTTCTGTACAACAGGTCAGCAGGAAGGTTCTGTACAACAGGTCAGCAGGAAGGTTCTGTACAACAGGTCAGCAGGAAGGTTCTGTACAACAGGTCAGCAGGAAGGTTCTGTACAACAGGTCAGCAGGAAGGTTCTGTACAACAGGTCAGCAGGAAGGTTCTGTACAACAGGTCAGCAGGAAGGTTCTGTACAACAGGTCAGCAGGAAGGTTCTGTACAACTAGTCAGCAGGAAGGTTCTGTACAACTAGTCAGCAGGAAGGTTCTGTACAACAAGTCAGCAGGAAGGTTCTGTACAACAGGTCAGCAGGAAGGTTCTGTACAACAGGTCAGCAGGAAGGTTCTGTACAACAAGTCAGCAGGAAGGTTCTGTACAACAAGTCAGCAGGAAGGTTCTGTACAACAGGTCAGCAGGAAGGTTCTGTACAACAGGTCAGCAGGAAGGTTCTGTACAACAAGTCAGCAGGAAGGTTCTGTACAACAGGTCAGCAGGAAGGTTCTGTACAACAGGTCAGCAGGAAGGTTCTGTACAACAGGTCAGCAGGAAGGTTCTGTACAACAGGTCAGCAGGAAGGTTCTGTACAACAGGTCAGCAGGAAGGTTCAACTCTGGCAGCTCAGGGTCAATAAGATTGATGACAAACAAGATTGTTTCATCAAACAGTGTTGAACTTGAGTGTTATAGTAGCATAGTAGTAGTAGGGTACATAATAGAAAACACAGTACGTTTTGTATTTATTTATTTTTTATTTCAGATACAACTGCTTTGTCATAAAAAAATTATCCAAATGTATAAAAAGGAAAACTATTTACAATTCGGCAAGCAAACACAAGTTATGGCATTATGTACATTATGTACATCCGCAAAGAAATGTAAATTTTGACCCAATCCACAATCAAAGCAGTACAACCCCATATCACATTGGTCATCTAAAATAAGCAATTCAATGGTAAATGGCTGCATTTATATAACAGCTTTTATCCAAAGCGCTTTACAATTTGTTCCTCACATTTTTCACCCGTTCACTCACACATTCACACACACACTCACTCACACATTCACTCACCGACGGCGGAGGCGACCGTGCAAGGTGCCAACCTGCTCATCGGGAGCAATTAGGGGTTAAGTGTCTTGCTCAAGGACACTTCGACACGCTGCCCGGGAGGAGCAGGAATCGAACCGGGAACCTCCAGATTGACGACTGCTCTACCTCCTGAGCAGCCACTGTCGCCCCCAATTACAGGAGCCCATCTGTTTAGAAATATGTCTGTCTTTACAAGGAGTTTTGCAGTTATTTTTTCCATTAAATACACATTCATACCATTGGGTATATAGAGTGAGAGACATTTCAGAGAGAGAGAGATGACAGAGAGAGAGAGAGAGAGAGATGACAGGTCAGAGAGAGAGAGATGACAGAGAGAGAGAGAGAGATGACAGGTCAGAGAGAGAGAGAGAGAGAGAGAGAGAGAGAGAGAGATGACAGGTCAGAGAGAGAGAGATGACAGGTCAGAGAGAGAGAGAGATGACAGGTCAGAGAGAGAGAGATGACAGGTCAGAGAGAGAGAGAGATGACAGGTCAGAGAGAGAGAGAGAGAGAGAGAGAGAGAGAGATGACAGGTCAGAGAGAGAGAGATGACAGGTCAGAGAGAGAGAGAGAGAGATGACATGACAGAGAGAGAGAGATGACAGGTCAGAGAGAGAGAGAGATGACAGAGAGAGAGAGAGAGATGACAGAGAGAGAGAGAGAGATGACAGGTCAGAGAGAGAGAGAGAGAGAGAGAGAGAGAGATGACAGGTCAGAGAGAGAGAGAGAGATGACAGGTCAGAGAGAGAGAGAGATGACAGGTCAGAGAGAGAGAGATGACAGGTCAGAGAGAGAGAGAGAGAGAGAGAGAGAGAGAGAGAGAGAGATGACAGGTCAGAGAGAGAGAGAGAGAGAGAGAGAGAGAGATGACAGGTCAGAGAGAGAGAGAGATGACAGGTCAGAGAGAGAGAGAGAGAGAGAGAGAGAGAGATGACAGGTCAGAGAGAGAGAGAGATGACAGGTCAGAGAGAGAGAGAGAGAGATGACAGGTCAGAGAGAGAGAGATGACAGGTCAGAGAGAGAGAGAGAGAGATGACAGGTCAGAGAGAGAGAGATGACAGGTCAGAGAGAGAGATGACAGGTCAGAGAGAGAGAGAGATGACATGACAGAGAGAGAGAGAGAGAGAGATGACAGGTCAGAGAGAGAGAGAGATGACAGAGAGAGAGAGAGAGAGATGACAGGTCAGAGAGAGAGAGATGACATGACAGAGAGAGAGAGATGACATGACAGAGAGAGAGAGAGAGAGAGATGACATGACAGAGAGAGAGAGAGAGAGAGAGAGAGATGACAGGTCAGAGAGAGAGAGATGACATGACAGAGAGAGAGAGAGAGAGATGACATGACAGAGAGAGAGAGAGAGAGATGACAGGTCAGAGAGAGAGAGATGACAGGTCAGAGAGAGAGAGAGATGACAGGTCAGAGAGAGAGAGAGAGAGATGACAGGTCAGAGAGAGAGAGAGATGACAGGTCAGAGAGAGAGAGAGAGAGATGACAGGTCAGAGAGAGAGAGATGACAGGTCAGAGAGAGAGAGAGATGACAGGTCAGAGAGAGAGAGATGACAGGTCAGAGAGAGAGAGAGAGAGATGACAGGTCAGAGAGAGAGAGATGACAGAGAGAGAGAGAGAGATGACAGAGAGAGAGAGAGAGAGAGAGATGACAGGTCAGAGAGAGAGAGAGAGAGATGACAGGTCAGAGAGAGAGAGATGACAGAGAGAGAGAGAGATGACAGAGAGAGAGAGAGAGAGAGAGATGACAGGTCAGAGAGAGAGAGAGATGACAGGTCAGAGAGAGAGAGAGATGACAGGTCAGAGAGAGAGAGAGATGACAGGTCAGAGAGAGAGAGATGACAGGTCAGAGAGAGAGAGAGATGACAGGTCAGAGAGAGAGAGAGATGACAGGTCAGAGAGAGAGAGAGATGACAGGTCAGAGAGAGAGAGATGACAGGTCAGAGAGAGAGAGAGATGACAGGTCAGAGAGAGAGAGAGATGACAGGACAGAGAGAGAGAGAGATGACAGGTCAGAGAGAGAGAGAGATGACAGAGAGAGAGAGAGATGACAGGTCAGAGAGAGAGAGAGATGACATGACAGAGAGAGAGAGAGAGATGACAGGTCAGAGAGAGAGAGAGATGACAGGTCAGAGAGAGAGAGAGATGACAGGTCAGAGAGAGAGAGAGAGAGATGACAGGTCAGAGAGAGAGAGAGATGACAGGTCAGAGAGAGAGAGATGACAGAGAGAGAGAGAGAGAGATGACAGGTCAGAGAGAGAGAGAGATGACAGGTCAGAGAGAGAGAGAGATGACATGACAGAGAGAGAGAGAGAGATGACAGGTCAGAGAGAGAGAGATGACAGGTCAGAGAGAGAGAGAGATGACAGGTCAGAGAGAGAGAGAGATGACATGACAGAGAGAGAGAGAGAGATGACAGGTCAGAGAGAGAGAGATGACAGGTCAGAGAGAGAGAGAGAGATGACAGGTCAGAGAGAGAGAGAGAGATGACAGGTCAGAGAGAGAGAGAGATGACATGACAGAGAGAGAGAGAGATGACAGGTCAGAGAGAGAGAGAGAGAGATGACAGGTCAGAGAGAGAGAGAGATGACAGGTCAGAGAGAGAGAGAGATGACATGACAGAGAGAGAGAGAGAGATGACAGGTCAGAGAGAGAGAGATGACAGGTCAGAGAGAGAGAGAGATGACAGGTCAGAGAGAGAGAGAGAGATGACAGGTCAGAGAGAGAGAGAGATGACAGGTCAGAGAGAGAGAGATGACAGGTCAGAGAGAGAGAGAGATGACAGGTCAGAGAGAGAGAGATGACAGGTCAGAGAGAGAGAGAGATGACAGGTCAGAGAGAGAGAGAGAGATGACAGGTCAGAGAGAGAGAGAGATGACAGGTCAGAGAGAGAGAGATGACAGGTCAGAGAGAGAGAGAGATGACAGGTCAGAGAGAGAGAGATGACAGGTCAGAGAGAGAGAGATGACAGGTCAGAGAGAGAGAGAGAGATGACAGGTCAGAGAGAGAGAGATGACAGGTCAGAGAGAGAGAGAGATGACAGGTCAGAGAGAGAGAGAGATGACATGACAGAGAGAGAGAGAGATGACAGGTCAGAGAGAGAGAGAGATGACATGACAGAGAGAGAGAGAGATGACAGGTCAGAGAGAGAGAGAGAGATGACAGGTCAGAGAGAGAGAGAGATGACAGGTCAGAGAGAGAGAGATGACATGACAGAGAGAGAGAGAGATGACATGACAGAGAGAGAGAGATGACATGACAGAGAGAGAGAGAGATGACAGAGAGAGAGAGAGATGACAGGTCAGAGAGAGAGAGATGACATGACAGAGAGAGAGAGAGATGACATGACTGAGAGAGAGAGAGATGACAGGTCAGAGAGAGAGAGATGACATGACAGAGAGAGAGAGAGAGAGAGAGATGACAGGTCAGAGAGAGAGAGAGATGACAGGTCAGAGAGAGAGAGAGATGACAGGTCAGAGAGAGAGAGAGATGACATGACAGAGAGAGAGATGACATGACAGAGAGAGAGAGAGAGAGAGAGATGACATGACAGAGAGTTGGTTGGTTCTTTCACTGGTTGGAATTCCAACCCGGGCCAATCAGCACCGGTCACTATAGGCAGAGTCTGCTCACGCCGAGCTTCAGTCACCTCCGGTCAGGTTGAGGTCAGGAATCGCTGGTAGGGGTTGCGGCAGTGTCATCAGAGCAGGGATTGACCTGGGGGCAAAGGTCAAGGGTCAGTCAGGGCGAAGGTCATGGGTCAGGGCTCACAACAGCACCAGGCAGGCGGGGCTCACCCATGCATATCCGCAGACCCCTGATCATGGTCTTCTATAATATACCACACACAGACACTATACCAACACCCACACCCACACACCAGTACATGACTCCACCCACGCCCACACACCAGTACATGACTCCACCCACACACCAGTACATGACTCCGCCCACACACACCAGTACATGACTCCACCCACGCCCACACACCAGTACATGACTCCACCCACACACCAGTACATGACTCCACCCACGGCGCCCACACACCAGTACATGACTCCACCCACGGCGCCCACACACCAGTACATGACTCCACCCACGCCCACACACCAGTACATGACTCCACCCACGGCGCCCACACACACCAGTACATGACTCCACCCACGGCGCCCACACACACCAGTACATGACTCCACCCACGGCGCCCACACACCAGTACATGACTCCACCCACACCCCCACACACCAGTACATGACTCCACCCACGCCCACACACCAGTATATGACTCCACCCACGCCCCCACACACCAGTACATGACTCCACCCACGCCCCCACACACCAGTACATGACTCCACCCACGGCGCCCACACACCAGTACATGACTCCACCCACGCCCACACACCAGTACATGACTCCACCCACACCCACACACCAGTACATGACTCCACCCACGGCGCCCACACACCAGTACATGACTCCACCCACGGCGCCCACACACCAGTACATGACTCCACCCACACCCCCACACACCAGTACATGACTCCACCCACGCCCACACACACCAGTACATGACTCCACCCACGCACCCACACACCAGTACATGACTCCACCCACGGCGCCCACACACCAGTACATGACTCCACCCACGCCCACACACACCAGTATATGACTCCACCCATGCCCACACACCAGTACATGACTCCACCCACGCCCCCACACACCAGTACATGACTCCACCCACGCCCCCACACACCAGTACATGACTCCACCCATGCCCACACACCAGTACATGACTCCACGGACACCAATGATGAAGGACCGCAATGGAAACAAGCCTATGGCTTTATTGTGTTTTTTAATCCCATTGGTAAATGGTGGGCTGATATGTAGGTACCTGTTAAATTGCATATGTGTGTTATTCATTTAAATCAATCAATCAATCAATATCATAGATGACAGGAAGTACACCTGGCCCAAGCTGCTCCCATAGCAACGGAACTCCACTGAAAAGGTGTATACTACTCACAGTTTAACCCTTTCACTGCCACACTACAGAAGGTTAACCCTTTACTATCACACTAGTACCGACGGTGTGTGGCAGTGAAAGGGTTAACCTTCTGTGTATTGTCGCGGTGAAAGGGTTAACCGTTTGGTAGTGCGGCAGTGAAAGGGTTAAGATAAGATAAGATATTCCACTGAAAAGCTGTATACTCACGGTCTAAGATATGATAAGATAAGATATTCCTTTATTGTATCCCCTTGGGGAGATCCAGGGGGCGTCAGAGCAGCATGCAGGGGGGGGGGGGGGTAAACAGTGTAAACAATATTAACTCTGAATATAGAAATATGAGACAAATAAACAGTGTAAACAGGTGAGGGTCTATCGGTTATATTATACGTTACTCTCAATATATATAGGCAATAAAGAATTTTTATCTGAATATATACTATGAGTAAGAGTAAAAGTAAACAGTATAGGGAGGTGTAGTGGTTACGTCATTTTCGTTTTTTCCTGTTCCACCCTCTGTTCCACTCCATGTATTTCCCCATTGACCATTTCTAAATCGGCTCGTTTTAGATAAATAAAGCATTAACGTTGACACGGTGTACCTTTCTGTGCGTATTTATCCACAATCTATAGCTCAACATGAAAATATTCGCAATTAAATCGTAAGGGTAGCAAAATAACAACGTTTATGTTTTCGTTCGCTGGGAAACTACACTGCTATTTGGCGCTGCTGACTGACGTCACCACAGCGTAGCCTCCTGCCTGTAGTCACAGACCTAGGATCAGATTTCCCTTACATTCCATAAGCTTAACAATTCGTACAATGGGAAAATAACTGACCTTGAATCTGTGGCTAGTATCTCTCTGGTGATCATAACCATTAATCTCTAAAGCCAACCACCATTTTTAAAAGCAACAATCACGTTACCATATTTGTATTTATATTTTAAATCGTATAACGTTATTTCGCTGCATATTAAATCACTGTAAATACTCATGTAAATCATTGTTTCGTTGTACATATTATGTATAGTTTATAACGTTATTGTTTTTTACATGACGTTAGTAGCTAGCTAGCTAGCTAGCTAGCTAGCTTGCTAGCCGGCATTCCCGAAACTCCTCTAACATGCCCCGATTTAAAATGGTTCTCTCCTCTTTGTATACTTTTGTCCTCACAAACAAAGTATTCTGCCAGGGAACTTATGGACACGACAGTAGTAGTAGTTATAAGGTTTTTGAGCTTGTAATGTTAACGTTAGTTAGCTATCGTGGTATCAACGGGCCGTGACGTGTAGCTAGCTAGCTTGCTAGCCGGCATGATGCGTGTGCAGTGCTTGCCCCACAAGTCTGAGAAGAGGACCTGCACATTTTACTCGTTCCCGAAACTCCTCTACTTGCCCCGATTTAAAATGGTTCACGACAGTAGACATAATACTAACGTCTAGTACGTTTAGTGGGGTAACGTTAACGTTAGCTAGCTAGCTTGGTATCAGCTGGCCGTAATGGGGATTAGGCGACAGCCTAACAGGCTGTGTACTGAACAACACACTGCCTACTGGTAAATGTAGTTATTTTTTTACGACAAATTAAAAACCTTATAACTACCTTTATTTCAACCAAAAATGCTTAAACAATAATGTTAGTGGTAGAAGGGAACTCATTTTGTGCAACAATGGAAAGCTTGCCAATGTTCATGCGGCAGAATTGTTACAATAGCCGATAATCAATTTTCCCAATGATAAATCCCTATACGGGTGGAACAACCAGTGATGTCAGACTACACCTCCCTATACACTAGGTGCAGTATACACAAGGTGCAGTATACACAAGGTGCAGTATACACAAGGTGCAGTACACACAAGGTACAGTACACACGATGTTCAGTACACACGACGTGCAGTACACACAAGGTGCACTATACACGAGGTGCAGTACACACAAGGTGCAGTATACACGAGGTGCAGTATACACGAGGTGCAGTACACACGAGGTGCAGTACACACGAGGTGCAGTATACACGAGGTGCAGTATACACAAGGTGCAGTATACACAAGGTACCCTAACTGGCATGATATAAGTCATACATTGTAGTCAGTGCAGGTTTAGGTGGTTAAGAGTCAGACACACTTAGGGCGGGATCCACAAAGGGTTTGCGCAGCTTTTTCTGACGCAAAGCCGGTGCATATGCAACGGGTGAAATGAGGTGGCAACTGCATTCCGTCAGCATTGCGTCCGGTGCAATTGGCGCGTATTTAAATGAGGTCATATGGGGGCGGAACATGTCCCCTTTCTATGCAAATGAGCCTCGTCCAGAATTGCTCCGAATCTACAAAGCCCGGTGCCAATTGCACGAGCATTTATTGCTACGCACCTACCGTCTTCACAGACATGGTGGTAAATAAGCGCAAAGCCCTAAACGCTATGGCCGTGTTCACATCTGAAAGTCCACGGATAGTCCGGACTTTCTGGTGAACCAAATGTGAGAATGATAAATTGTTTGATTTTGGTTTGCGTTCACACTGCCCTTTTTTGAGCCAACCTAATTTGTAAACAAAGGACATGCAGTCGCCAAGTCGTTGATTCTATTGGACAGATAATTTTCGGGAAAATCCCGCTCGCTCGCACACACACATACTCTCTCTCATGCTCGCTCGCTCGCACACACTCTCTCTCAGTCGCTTGCTCGCACACACACACACACTCGCTCTCTCAATCGCTCGCTCGCACACACATACTCTCTCTCATGCTGCTCGCACACGCACACTCTCTCTCAGTCGCTCGCTCGCACACACATGCTCTCTCATGCTGCTCGCACACACACACAGTTAAACAGAAGTAAAAACAATACATAATAAGTTATAACGATTGTGAAGGAGAAGTTAGAAGCCTAGAGGCTTATCAAGAACTTCCCCTGTTTTATAAAATCAAACATACAAAAATACAAAAACATGCATATTATAAAATACCAGAATACATTAAAAGATTCGTGTTAATACAAACATACATACACAAAGTACATAACTGCATATACTGTGTACATAATAATATATAACAACCCACCCACCTGCCTACAAACCTACCCACCCACATAACCAAATGCATACCTACATGTATGACCTATTATCTATCTACTACTTTTGGATGAGAATTCTTTTGTAGTTTGCTTAAAAAATAAGCAGAGATGGAGATTTCCTCAGCATAGGATCAGCTGCATTCCAAAGATTGGACCTCTATACCTCACTGAGAACTGCCTAAGTGAAGTACCACAATAAGGTATATGCTGGTCCCTGGACTGACGTGTAGCATATGAATGAACATCTGAATTAAAAGAAAAAAAAACTATTAAAACCAATGGTTCTGGATAAGTTCTGCACGTACCGCAGAGTGGCCACGTCGAAGCCGAGTGCGGTGATGAAGATGTTGATGAGGACCGTGAAGAAGACGAACACCGTGGCCACGTTGTTCATCCGGTTCAGCTTGGCGTGTTTCCTCACGTCGTTCAGGTCGTACTTCACTGTCAGAGGAGACAACAGGGTTACTGCGCTGGTATGTGCCGTACCGTAGTTACTGTAGTATGTGTGAGGGAGGATAGGAAGGGATTTAACCCCTGTGCCTTGGTAAGTAACTGACAGAGTTGCATGAAAAGATTGCATCACGTTCAAGGTCATACAAAACTTAATTTGTAATATTTCGTTCCAATAATTTTTTTTATGAATACCACTATGAACCTAACTCAACATATCTATCAAAGATTCCAAATATTTCCGTTTGTAGGGTTAGGGTTAAGGTTAGGGTTAGGGTTAGGGTTAGGGTTAGGGTTGGGGTTAGGGGACTGTTGAGCAAGTGTTGGGGTGGGCACGGGCACAGGGATGCGATTTTACCTTCTCCTAATCTTTCTGTCTGGGTAACCCTAACCCTAACCCTAACCCCCATGGCAAGAAATAAACCACTATGGACGGTTTGAAAGCTAATATTGTTAACTTTTGTGTTAGAGGGTTTCAAAATCTAATCTTTTCAAATTCTGTGAATATATGGAAAATAAGCAAACGGACACAATTTCATGACATAATAATCAACACAGCCATCGTTGTACACAGAAACACAAAACAATATAGGCAAAAAACACAAAATAGTCGCTAAGGGGGCAGGAGAGTTAAACAATCCCTATTGTTTGCTCCCTCAAGAACAAAACTACCTCTTGTTCTTGGAGAACATGAACAGTCCTCCTTACCTCTAGTGGCAAAGTATGTGTTAGAATGTTACAAGAGAGAAGAACCAGCAATGAATGACTATTTATATGGATTCATCTATTTTGTTTTGATGTTTATTGTGTTTATTATATTATTGCTTTGGCAACGTAGGTCTTTTTTTCCTGTCATGTCATTAAAGACACTTTTGCATTTGAGAGAGAGAGAGAGAGAGAGAGAGAGAGAGAGAGAGAGAGAGAGAGAGAGAGAGAGAGAGAGAGAGAGAGAGAGAGAGAGAGAGAGAGAGAGAGAGACAGAGAGACAGAGAGAGAGACGGAAAGAAACAGAGAGCGCGAGGCAGAGAGAGACAGAGATGAGAGAGAGACAGAGTGTGACGAGTAATTTGGGCAAACTTCTATGTAGTATCATCAACACCAGACTCATAGAATTCCTTACAGAACACAGCGTTCTAAGTAAAAGCCAAATCGGATTCTTACCAAATTATCGTACCTCTGACCATATATACACTCTTAAAACCCTAATTGACATTCACGTAAAACAGAACAAAAACAAAATATATTCCTGCTTTGTCGATTTTGAAAAAGCCTTTGACTCAATTTGGCACAAAGGTCTTTTCTTCAAAATTCTAGAAAGTGGTGTTGGAGGAAATACATATGACTTGATCAAATCCATGTACACAAAAAACAGATGTGCTGTTAGAATTGGAAATAAAAGAACAAATTTCTTCACCCAGGGTCGCGGAGTCCGCCAGGGGTGCAATTTAAGTCCAACATTGTTCAATATATATATAAATGAATTAGCAAAGTTATTAGAACTTTCTACTGCACCCGGTCTGACTCTGCACGATACCAATGTAAAATTACTGATGTACGCAGATGATCTGGTTCTGCTGTCAGCCACTAAAGAGGGTCTACAACAGAACCTAGACATCCTCCACCAGTTCTGTCAGACATGGTCTCTGAACGTAAACATGAAGAAGACTAAAGTCATGATCTTTCAAAGGAGACACGAGTCTCAGAGTTCACATAATACATTTAAATTAGGCACACACATATTAGAAAACACAAAAAGCTACCCATATTTGGGATTGAAAATAAATCATAATGGAAACTTCAATATGGCTGTGAATGAATTGAAGGAGAAGGGAAGAAGGGCTTTTTATGCCATCAAAAGGAAAATTCCAATTGACATCCCAATTAGGACCTGGCTCAAAATTCTAAATTCCGTAATAAATCCAATAATATTATATGGCAGTGAAGTGTGGGGTCCATTAACTAACCAAGATTTCCCAAAATGGGAAAAACACCCATTAGAAGTACTGCATGCAGAATTGTGCAAAAACCTACTTAAGGTCCACAGACACACTGCCAATAATGCATGCAGGGCAGAACTCGGCCAATACCCCCTAATCATTCAAATTCAAAAGCGAGCCATAAAATTTTACACACACCTCCAATCAAGTGACCCCCACTCCTACCACTACAAAGCCCTTCAGAGCCAAGAGATGAACCCAGATAAGAGTCCCCTCTGCCAGCTAGTCAGAAATCTCTGCCCACAAATGCCTCAGGACAGATACCAAAAAATCTGGCCCAACCAAATAACCTCAAAACAAAAAGAAAACTATATAGAATATTGGAACAAATCAACCAAATCTCAAAGTAAATTAGAATTCTATTTGACCCTAAACAGAGAGTACACAGTGGCAGAATACCTGACTACTGTGAATGATATAAAATTAAGAAAGACATTGACACGGTACAGACTGAGTGGACATAGTCTAGCCATAGAAACAGGCCGTCACAGGCAGAACTGGCTGCCCAGAGAGGCCAGGCTGTGTTCACTTTGTCATCAGGGGGATGTTGAGACAGAACCTCACTTCCTACTATACTGTGAAAAATACAAGGATTTAAGAGAAGTTTTCTTTTATAAAATAAATAAAATTGATCCACAGTTTATCCATCTCCCTGATAATCAAAAGCTGTTATATATATGTGGGGAGAAAAGTCAGTGTACAGTATTAGCTGCAAAATATGTAGATGGTTGTCATACAATAAGAGAACAAGCCCTGTAAATACATGTATCTGGGTGGCTACATCTGTAAAATGACTACCCGATGGAATGTTTATTTTGTAATTTAATATGTTTCTGTTGATTGTTTTACTTATTGCTAATATTATGGTATGTTTTATTGCTTAATAATATATATGTTATTGTTTGTATGTTGGACTTGCTTTGGCAATAAGTATGTTGATATTTCATGCCAATAAAGCCTATTTGAATTGAATTGAATTGAGAGAGAGAGAGAGAGCATGTCAGCTCCCTGCCACCAGATGTTGCGTGGCAGATGATGGAGGCGGAGCGTGAACGCAGCGCTGTCCCTCACCAGATAAACACGACTGACAGATCCTGTCGGCTTCACGGTATATCACAGTGTTTATTTATTTTCCGCATGACTGGGCCTTTATAATATATAGGTTTGTAGCTGGTTTGTTATTCTACTGTCGGCAGTACAGTACATAGAAGAGCATCTGTCATGTCATCGTGTACACGGGAGGCTTTGATTACAACAGGGCTCGCTTGGCCCCACGGAACGATCCAGTGAAGGAGACGGAAGAGAAGAGAGAGGTCACAGTTCCCCCAAATGCACATAACTTACACACATCAACATGGCCTTTATGGTGATCGTATGCAAGGAAAACTAACAAGAGTCAGTGACGGGTTAAATGAAGTGTAAAAAAAACAAAACTAGAATAACGTGTCGTTAACATGACATGATTCAGTTTTTACTTAATTGCGAACGTGAGATCATCCAATAAGCCGGCTAGCTAGCTGGCTGCTGTCGTTGCTAACAGCTAGCTATCCAGGACCAGGAACAAAAACGCTCATTTCCGAAAAGCATTCATATCGATGACACTTGAAATGTCCGGTCTCTCCATCTTCATCCTCCATCTTCCTGTTCTGTTCTTGAAGGTACCGTAGAGACGAGCCTCTCCCAGCTGTTAGCAGACTGTCATTCTGCCCGACTAGCTAGAGCTACAGTATACCCAGCATGCCGTTTTTACGGTGTAACAAAATTGTCACAAATCCTTGTGTGCCATGGTGTTTTGAGTTAGCCGTGGGTTCCACCCCACGGGGTCGGTACCGACCCAAAAAATGACATCTGGTCATAAATCCATATTTTTTTTAATATTGCGTATAAGTTGCGATTTTTTTGTCAAACGTTTTCAAGTATTAACATCACTAACATGTCACAAAAGCATGTAGAATGTATATTATCATCAATACGTTAGTTTAGCAATAGGTCAAAAGTGCCATTAGATAGTTTTAATTTTTCGATTTTCTGAACTCTATTCCAAGAAGGAAACGGAAATGGATATTTTGAACCATGGGAATTGTAGTCTTTTTGCGGCCATTTTGTAGAGGACATGCATAGCTGTCGACCAGCGTTGGAATTTTTCCGAACTACACTACCTGTCAGATACTGTGGGCTTTCAAAGTTCAGTGTTCTGAATGAATCATATCAATAAGTGTTATGATTCGCGATAATAAGCCACAAAAGGTAACGTTTTTGACAAATATTGAAACCCAGTTAGTTTCTTCTCCCTATTGTTAGCATGTAGGAACAATTAGATCTGAAATTTGTTTCAAAACGGTTGCACTGTGGGGAAAATTAAAAATTACACTAGATTACAGTAGATGTCATTATCTGTTCTTATGCACGCCTGGTGATACTAAATCCAAATTGAACTCGGGCATTTGAAAGATAATATATGTATATATATATATAAATGTGCGAATTGGCTATAATAAGGTAATGTATAAGCATCATATTCTATATTCTATAATAATATTTCATATTGCATTGGTCCGGATGGGAGAATTCAGTACTGTATCTACAGAACCTTCGGTTCAATCTTCTTCCCTTTATTAATTTCCTTTTACTGTACTTAATTTTTTGTACACATGATCTCAAGAGGGTACTGAACGAGATCAGTTTGGTCATTATTATCATGGTGTTATTCACTGTCAAAGATGCAAAGAAAAATCATAATTCATATTCTCCTTTGTTTCATCACAATTTAAGCAAGCCTAGTAATAGACACAATATTTCTGACACTGTGAATACATTCCCTGAGGTCCGTAGATGTACCTAGATACCAAGAATATGCAAATAGCCCTTGTAGAAGTGGAGCAATATTCCATTTACCTAGGTATATATTTTAGGCGGATGGTGTGGAACAGGTTAAGAGGTTAATAATAATTCCGAGAATACTCGTGAGTGGCAGTGAAAGTGTTAATAGGGGTCTCCTCGCAATGCACTGTGGTGCTCTTCGCACTGAACAATATCGCCACCTATTGGACACTTACAGCAATTGTTTCAGAAAGATCCATACCGTACAGGAAATTAAAACCGGTATACCGGATGAACCGGTGTACTGCTGACAGACGAGATTACAATGTTACACTTTGTGGTTGCACACAATGTCTCACACACACACACACACACACACACACACACACACACACACACACACACACACACACACACACACACACACACACACACACACACAACACACACACGCACACACACACACACACACACACACACACACGCACACACACACGCACACACACACACACACACACACACACACACACACAAGGATACACACACATCTACTGTACACACCCACATGCATTACTCTAATCATTGCACTCGTGATAACAATGCTATTATGAAATTCAATAGTACTGGCAGTACTGACGAGCTGCAGCCCTCACTCTGCTATCGGAGCGCAAACACAGGTTTAAGTAAACAGACTGTGAGTCATTTTGTAAAATGAAAAAAACAGATTATTATCGCGCCAACATTACATCTCTTATCTGTCGTGTAGTCGAGGGGGGGGGGGGTGACGGGCTTCTTGATTACACCAGTAATAAGCTCCACAGAGCCACAGTGTAATGGAGGGAGGGGTCAGTGACGTCAGTGGCCACGGCGCTTTGGACCAGGATGTCCCCGGAACGTGAGCGTAGCGCTCAGAAGCCAGAGACGGCAGAAGCCACGGGGACGGCCTGCCCTACTTCCCTCTCAGCGGCAGGTGCCATCTGTAGCGCCACGGTGGGCCTCGGGATTCAGAGCCATGGCAATCAGTGGGTGAATATATATACAGTGGTGGTGAATGTAGCACTGAGTGCAAGACTGCCTTGAGGAGGAGCCAGGCGGACGAGCGTTCCACTGGCAGCACCCTCGGTAGAGCACTGTGTGTGTGTGTGTGTGTGTGTGTGTGTGTGTGTGTGTGTGTGTGTGTGTGTGTGTGTGTGTGTGTGTGTGTGTGTGTGTGTGTGTGTGTGTGTGTGTGTGTGTGTGTGTGTGTGTGTGTGTGTGTGTGTGTGTGTGTGTGTGTGTGTGTGTGTGTGTGTGTGTGTGTGTAGGTGTGTGTGTGTGTGTGTGTGTGCGTGCGTGGCAGAACATCTCTGGTCGTCTCGGTCGGTTAGCAAAGAAAGAAGTTCACTCCTGCACTCTTATCACGCCTGTAATCTGTGTGAAGCATTGCCCTACATTATGTTCTGCCACTTTTCTGTTTGAGTGGTGAGTGGGCTGTTTCTGTGTGATTATGGACACACCTCTAACACTCCGCATTTATATAAACACGGACTGCATTTATGTGGCGCTTTTATCCAAAGCGTTTTTACAACTTATGCCTCACATTGACACCCATTCACTGACACTCACACACCGACGGTGGAGACGACCATGCGAGGTGCCAGCCTGCTCATCGGGAGCGGTTAGTTAAGATTAAGGTTAAGTGTCTTGTTCAAGGACACTTAGACACGCTACCGGGAGGAGCCGGAGTCGGACAGGGAACCTTCTGATTACCAGACAACCGCTCTACCTCCCGAGCCACTGTCATCGCTCCAACACAGTTGTGGACCATCACACAATTATGGGCTATATATAAGCACTTTGTGATTTTGATATGTCTTTAGCAAGGACTTTGGGACTGAAACGTTGACACTTTATTTAGCCTCAGCCAATATTTTCAGAAAATTCGCCTAAAATTACATACTCAAGTAGATGGAAGATTGCTCCTCTTCTACAAGGACCATTTGCATGTTCTTGGTATCTAGGGACATCTGTGGACCTCAGGGAATGTGTTCCCAGTCTCAGAAATATTGCGTCTGTTACTATGCTTGAGTAAATTGTAATGAACCAAAGGAGAATATAAATTATTATTATTATTATTCGTTTTTTTTCCATCTTTGACGGTGAATAACACCATGCATAACAACATTGACCAACACTTAAAAAATATGAATATATTATTATAGAATATAGAATATCAGGCCTATAAATGACCTTATTATGGCCAAGTCATACATCTTTCCAATGGCAGAGTTAAATCTGGATTTAGTACGACCAGGCACCCGTTACAGGGCAGCAAAGACCGTGAAGGAAATCTACAGTAAGTAGTAGTACAGTTACTTTCGTATAATGCCCATAGCTCCTCCATTTTTTTACCGGATTGCGATGCAGTTTAGTTTGACCCGTGACATATATAAATGTCATATATAAATATAAATCGTTTTTCACGTCAAACGGCTGCAGCTTTGTCTGCGGCTGGTGTCAGCTGGGTAGTGTAGTTTTATGAAATGTCGACCTCCATCGAAAGCCCTGGGTCTCCTCTTTCTTAGGACTACAACGATGTCATGACGGCATCACGTCCTCGCGTCTAAATCCTCCATTTTCTGGTGCAATGTGCAGAGATTTTTATAAGCTCATAATTCGCTAATAACACTTAAAATCCTTGGTAAACAAATGCTGAAAATATACAATTTTTTTTTGTTTACACAAATGTATTGTGGTCTGTAAATTGGCAACAAAGAGAGCTGCTATTGGTCGAGCGCAAGATACGTGACAGAACTCGCACCAATTACATCAAATAAAACTACGCAGTGACCAAGAATCCGTTCGCGAGGAAAGATCTCTAGTCCCGACTTTATGATTGCGCAAAACGGGCAGGATTGTGGATGGAGAACTTTTTATTCCTAAATCTACACCAATATATCTTTCACCCAGAGTGAAAATTGTGTAGTCCGCCGAGGTGGGAACGGGATGAAACGATACAGCCTTCACCTCACGGCCTATCAGGGCACAGGTTTGTAAAAGACTATACTGTCCACTGGGCTGGGGGGGGGGGGGGGGGCACCAGGATGTTGATGATGTAGCACTTTGGTTGACAAGTGTCATGTTTAAATGTGCTATATAAATACATTTGATTGATTGACTAGATCCCCCAGGGCACAGGTTTGTAAAACACTAGATCCCTCAGGGCACAGGTTTGTAAAACACTAGATCCCTCAGGGCACAGGTTTGTAAAACACTAGATCACCCAGGGCACAGGTTTGTAAAACACTAGATCACCCAGGGCACAGGTTTGTAAAACACTAGATCCCTCAGGGCACAGGTTTGTAAAACACTAGATCACCCAGGGCACAGGTTTGTAAAACACTAGATCACCCAGGGCACAGGTTTGTAAAACACTAGATCACCCAGGGCACAGGTTTGTAAAACACTAGATCACCCAGGGCACAGGTTTGTAAAACACTAGATCCCTCAGGGCACAGGTTTGTAAAACACTAGATCACCCAGGGCACAGGTTTGTAAAACACTAGATCACCCAGGGCACAGGTTTGTAAAACACTAGATCACCCAGGGCACAGGTTTGTAAAACACTAGATCCCTCAGGGCACAGGTTTGTAAAACACTAGATCACCCAGGGCACAGGTTTGTAAAACACTAGATCACCCAGGGCACAGGTTTGTAAAACACTAGATCACCCAGGGCACAGGTTTGTAAAACACTAGATCACTCAGGGCACAGGTTTGTAAAACACTAGATCACCCAGGGCACAGGTTTGTAAAACACTAGATCACCCAGGGCACAGGTTTGTAAAACACTAGATCACCCAGGGCACAGGTTTGTAAAACACTAGATCCCTCAGGGCACAGGTTTGTAAAACACTAGATCACCCAGGGCACAGGTTTGTAAAACACTAGATCACCCAGGGCACAGGTTTGTAAAACACTAGATCCCTCAGGGCACAGGTTTGTAAAACACTAAATCCCCCAGGGCACAGGTTTGTAAAACACTAGATCACTCAGGGCACAGGTTTGTAAAACACTAGATCACCCAGGGCACAGGTTTGTAAAACACTAGATCACCCAGGGCACAGGTTTGTAAAACACTAGATCCCTCAGGGCACAGGTTTGTAAAACACTAGATCACCCAGGGCACAGGTTTGTAAAACACTAGATCACCCAGGGCACAGGTTTGTAAAACACTAGATCCCTCAGGGCACAGGTTTGTAAAACACTAGATCACCCAGGGCACAGGTTTGTAAAACACTAGATCACCCAGGGCACAGGTTTGTAAAACACTAGATCACCCAGGGCACAGGTTTGTAAAACACTAGATCACCCAGGGCACAGGTTTGTAAAACACTAGATCACCCAGGGCACAGGTTTGTAAAACACTAGATCACCCAGGGCACAGGTTTGTAAAACACTAGATCACCCAGGGCACAGGTTTGTAAAACACTAGATCACCCAGGGCACAGGTTTGTAAAACACTAGATCACCCAGGGCACAGGTTTGTAAAACACTAGATCACCCAGGGCACAGGTTTGTAAAACACTAGATCACCCAGGGCACAGGTTTGTAAAACACTAGATCACCCAGGGCACAGGTTTGTAAAACACTAGATCACCCAGGGCACAGGTTTGTAAAACACTAGATCACCCAGGGCACAGGTTTGTAATACACTAGATCACCCAGGGCACAGGTTTGTAAAACACTAGATCACCCAGGGCACAGGTTTGTAAAACACTAGATCACCCAGGGCACAGGTTTGTAAAACACTAGATCACCCAGGGCACAGGTTTGTAAAACACTAGATCACCCAGGGCACAGGTTTGTAAAACACTAGATCCCTCAGGGCACAGGTTTGTAAAACACTAGATCACCCAGGGCACAGGTTTGTAAAACACTAGATCACCCAGGGCACAGGTTTGTAAAACACTAGATCACCCAGGGCACAGGTTAGTAAAACACTAGATCACCCATGGCACAGGTTTGTAAAACACTAGATCACCCAGGGCACAGGTTTGTAAAACACTAGATCCCTCAGGGCACAGGTTTGTAAAACACTAGATCACCCAGGGCACAGGTTTGTAAAACACTAGATCCCTCAGGGCACAGGTTTGTAAAACACTAGATCACCCAGGGCACAGGTTTGTAAAACACTAGATCCCTCAAGGCACAGGTTTGTAAAACACTAGATCACCCAGGGCACAGGTTTGTAAAACACTAGATCACCCAGGGCACAGGTTTGTAAAACACTAGATCACCCAGGGCACAGGTTTGTAAAACACTAGATCACCCAGGGCACAGGTTTGTAAAACACTAGATCCCTCAGGGCACAGG
>NC_140181.1:13469262-13473741 GCF_963971535.1 Notolepis coatsorum
ACTACCACATGCTGCCCTACTGTCGGTCTGGGAGGGTGTAGACTACCACATGCTGCCCTACTGTCGGTCTGGGGAGGGTGTAGAAGGACCACATGCTGCCCTACTGTCTGTCTGGGAGGGTGTAGACTACCACATGCTGCCCTACTGTCGGTCTGGGGAGGGTGTAGACTACCACACGCTGCCCTACTGTCAGTCTGGGGAGGGTGTAGAAGGACCACATGCTGCCCTACTGTCGGTCTGGGGAGGGTGTAGACTACCACATGCTGCCCTACTGTCAGTCTGGGGAGGGTGTAGACTACCACATGCTGCCCTACTGTCAGTCTGGGGAGGGTGTAGACTACCACACGCTGCCCTACTGTCAGTCTGGGGAGGGTGTAGACTACCACATGCTGCCCTACTGTCTGTCTGGGGAGGGTGTAGACTACCACATGCTGCCCTACTGTCTGTCTGGGGAGGGTGTAGAAGGACCACATGCTGCCCTACTGTCGGTCTGGGGAAGGTGTAGACTACCACATGCTGCCCTACTGTCTGTCTGGGAGGGTGTAGAAGGACCACATGCTGCCCTACTGTCTGTCTGGGAGGGTGTAGAAGGACCACATGCTGCCCTACTGTCAGTCTGGGGAGGGTGTAGAAGGACCACATGCTGCCTACTGTCAGTCTGGGGAGGGTGTAGACTACCACATGCTGCCCTACTGTCAGTCTGGGGAGGGTGTAGACCACCACATGCTGCCCTACTGTCGGTCTGGGGAGGGTGTAGAAGGACCACATGCTGCCTACTGTCGGTCTGGGGAGGGTGTAGACCACCACATGCTGCCCTACTGTCAGTCTGGGGAGGGTGTAGACTACCACATGCTGCCCTACTGTCGGTCTGGGGAGGGTGTAGACTACCACATGCTGCCCTACTGTCGGTCTGGGGAGGGTGTAGACCACCACATGCTGCCCTACTGTCAGTCTGGGAAGGGTGTAGACTACCACATGCTGCCCTACTGTCGGTCTGGGGAGGGTGTAGACTACCACATGCTGCCCTACTGTCAGTCTGGGGAGGGTGTAGACTACCACATGCTGCCCTACTGTCAGTCTGGGGAGGGTGTAGAGACTAACCACATGCTGCCCTACTGTCGGTCTGGGGAGGGTGTAGAGACTAACCACATGCTGCCCTACTGTCGGTCTGGGGAGGGTGTAGACTACCACATGCTGCCCTACTGTCAGTCTGGGGAGGGTGTAGACTACCACATGCTGCCCTACTGTCGGTCTGGGGAGGGTGTAGAGACTAACCACATGCTGCCCTACTGTCGGTCTGGGGAGGGTGTAGAGACTAACCACATGCTGCCCTACTGTCGGTCTGGGGAGGGTGTAGACTACCACATGCTGCCCTACTGTCAGTCTGGGGAGGGTGTAGACTACCACATGCTGCCCTACTGTCAGTCTGGGGAGGGTGTAGACTACCACATGCTGCCCTACTGTCAGTCTGGGGAGGGTGTAGACTACCACATGCTGCCCTACTGTCAGTCTGGGGAGGGTGTAGACTACCACATGCTGCCCTACTGTCAGTCTGGGGAGGGTGTAGACTACCACATGCTGCCCTACTGTCAGTCTGGGGAAGGTGTAGACCACCACATGCTGCCCTACTGTCGGTCTGGGGAGGGTGTAGACTACCACATGCCTCCTCCGACACGTGGAGTCGCCAGGCACTTATTTTCACCTGATAGCGAGGAGTTTTCACTTGGGAGTGGTGAGTTCATGCTATCTCCCCCAGACGCCCACCCTGCTGAACAGCCCCCCCCCCCCCCCGACCGACCAGTAGAAGTCGCTACTGCAACGACCACTGCTAATTATGTTCGTAGGATCGACTGACTAAGCCAGAGGTAGTGCTCCTGGGAATTGAACCTGTGACTCTGCGGTGGTCGGCGAGCACTCTTATGCCGCGTTCACGTTACGTGGGAAGAAGCGGAAGAACCAGCTTCCGACTGGGAAAAACCATTCACGTCAGCCTCCTAGTGGTAATTCCTACTAGGACATATGGGATTTTTTTATAGACCCCGATATCTCCCACTTCGCGTCACGAATTGCGGAAGTATGGATGTGGGCGTTTCATCGAGTCGACGCATGAAGGCTTCCTAGTTGTAGCAACGAGATGTCCTCTGGTTCTTCCGCTTCTTCCCACGTAACGTGAACGCGGCATTTGACCTCTACCAGCGGCACCATGTCCTTGTTCTTCTGAGTGACCTTGATAAGCTATGTGCACATTTTGGAAATGATACTGTATGACATCTCATGTGACGGTATTTGATTTTAATGTCAGTATTGCAGCGTTGCGTCAATGTTCAGACAATGTTGTGCATTACCTATGGATGGGGGGGGGGCGCCCTTTTGAGCACAACCACCACTGATCGAGGATGAGTCACACCCCCCCTCCCCTTTCTCCATGGTGTTGTGTAGTTGTGTGTGTGTGTGTGTGTGTGTGTGTGTGTGTGTGTGTGTGTGTTCTGTTGGTCCCTGTGAAATCGAACACTGCATCATTCCATGGGAACCTTTCTCTGCCAGACTCTCGCCACCACCCTACCGGAACCTCGCCGTAGTGCCGCGGGTCGAGATAGCGAAACCAAATGGCACGGGGGACCGCAGGCTGGTTTATATCTCCCGTCGGGCCAAATGTCACGCATTCCAAATGGCAGCGGCGTAACCTCTTCGCTAGTGGTGACATGTTTGTCATACCACACGCGGTGAGGCCGACGTGTCCTCTCGACAGCTGGAGAGCCTCCGTGGCTGAGTGGCCCGGTCGTCCTCCACACGGCGGCTCGATGGCTGCCTGATAAGAAGCTGATTGACTGACTAGCCGGGGGCCCCGCGAGACTGGCAGGTCAATCACCCCCGCCATGGTTATCAATTACCATGGCGAGAGAGAACAGGCCTCCCTTTTCCTGTCCGCGACGCGCGACCCGTCCCGACCTCGGGCTAACACCTTAGCCGCCACACCTCGGCCGGAACCGCACTGCTCTCTTCTCAAGGAGAGAACAGGTCCCTCGCAGATCATCCATCTTGAAGGTATCACATGTTTATATTATTTCGTGATGACCAGATTTCACCGGCAAAATAAACGGCACGAGATCATGAGAAATGACCAATCAAATAGTCGTCTAATGTCCAACGTCTCACCGCACGGGTGAGGACAGTATTCCCCTGGTATGGGGTCAGCTACAGCGTGCCCCCGGTGTGGGGGTCGGCTGCTCCGTCAGGATGGTGGTGAGAAGGCAGGCTGTGATGCTCGCTGGTGTCAGTGGACCTGTGGAGATTCTGACTCCCCCCCCCCCCCCGTCTTCCCTGACCGTTCCTCCCACAGCTCATAGTGGGGATCATCCAGGCAGCGGAGCTCCCCGCCATGGACATGGGCGGCACGTCCGACCCCTACGTGAAGGTCTACCTGCTGCCGGACAAGAAGAAGAAGTTTGAGACCAAGGTCCACAGGAAGACGCTCAACCCAACGTTCAACGAGCAGTTCACCTTCAAGGTAGAGTCCGTCCCGTGTTCCGCCTTAAAACATGTCTGCTTAACATGCACCTCTTCACAGGAGGGCTTTCGCTTCCACCGGCGATCTCATTTGCATGCAGTGGTGAATTCTGGGAGGGTGTGGAGACAGCGACCAGCTGGCACGTTAACAAGCTTTTGACAGACACACACACTTACACACATGCGTATGTGTGCACACACTAACACGTATACAAACACAGAGACAGACACACACACACACACACACACACACACACATGCTCACTGTGATTGGGATGAACACAGGCAGATGCACCGGTAAGCCCTGGCCTTGGTCTAGATTTCACCAAACATCTGCTCCATAACGGCTGCACTGTCACTCAGCGATGGTGGAAGTTGTTATGTGTCATCTCACTGACGGTGAAGAGAGCAGGTGTGAAACATAATACAACACGATGTTCCAGGTTTGTTATGCATCACGTTTGGCCACAATGCTTTTGTTGACATACCCTTTGTAGTGGCAATCAAAAGTATAGCTGACTGACGTTTCTTTCTGAAGTGAAGGGGACCGGAGTCGAGGACAAACCCCTGGAAGCCTCGTTATCCCTCTCTCTCCCGGCCGACCAAGCTCTTTGTCACCTTGCATCTCTTAAGAAGTTGCTTCCGTATAATGAGTTTGGTCTAGAGATGTCCGATATTATTGGCCTACTGATATTATCGGCAGATATTGGCATTCAAATGTAATATCGGAAATTATCGGTATCGGTTTAAAAAATACAATTTTCTTTTTAATTTTTTTTAACCTTTATTTACCCAGGCAAGCAAGTAAGAACAAATTCTTATACAAAAGCAGCCTGACCAAAAAGCTAAATCCTTTTGAGGGAGGGGGGGGGGGGGGGGGGGGCTGCAACAAAAACAAGGTTATGTTTTTGTGAATAAAATACAAAATTACAGTAGCAATAGTATATAAGAAAAATTACAATAAATAAGGGA
>NC_140181.1:13473941-13531262 GCF_963971535.1 Notolepis coatsorum
AGTTTGTCTGTATGTGTTTTTGCTGTTCATTTTTTTGTATTGGGCTAAAGAGATTGGGAGAAGTGGTTTACCATACATCTCCATTTTGGATGGGTAGCTCCTCGTGGTGTTGTTTGTTTATTTTGTTCCAGTTTTCCCAGAAGTTGTTTGTTTTATAGATTCCTCTATATCTTGTAGCTGGTTTCTAATATGTTGGTCTCTTTTTTTTCTGACTGTGTTTTTGTATTGTTTCAGTGTTTCACTGTATTGGAGACGTGTGTTCTGGTTGTCTGGGTCTCTGTGTTTTTGGTTTGATAGGTTCCTTAATATCTTCCTGAGATTTTTACAAATCATTATCATACCATTTGTCATGCGTATTTTTATTTCTATTTTTCCTCGCTTTCCTATTTGAGGCTCCTTAGGTTGGATAAGGAAGCTGTAAGGTCAAATATGTTATTGATGTTTTCTACCGCCCCGTTTACACTTTTGCTGTTGTGTTGGAAGTTTTTTTCTAGGAATTGGTCTAATTTGGATTGGATTTTTTGTAGCTTGATAGCGGATTGGAATGCTTCCATACTACTTTCTTTCCATTTGTAGTGTTTTTTAATAGTGTGTAGTTTGTTTGGTTTTGTATTTCCTGGTTGTGTGTTGATCTATTCAGGTAAGATAGTGGTTTTGCTGTGGTCATGACAGGGGTGTTTGCTGGCTGACTGTGAACGCTCTGAGAGACTCTAGGCTGAGGTCCGTGATAAAAATAGTCTACTGTACTGTTACCCAGAGATGAGCTATATGTGTACCTACCATAAGTGTCCCCTCGGAGCCTACCATTAACTATGTACAGTCCCAGCGAGCGACAGAGCTGTATAAGTTGTGACCCATGTTTATTTGTTGTTTGGTCATAGTTATTTCTGGGGGGGCATATTTGGGAGGGGATGTTCCCACCTCCTGTTAGGTGTTTGTCTCCCTGTGTGCTGAGAGTGTCAGGTTCTCGTCCTGTCCTGGCATTGAGGTCCCCACAGACTATAATGTGCCCGTAAGCCTGGAACTGGTTGATTTCGTCTTGTAGGATTAGGAACATGTCTTCCTTGTAGTATGGGGATTCAATTGGGGGGATGTAGGTGGCACACAGGTAGATATCTTTCTCTCTCTCTCTCTCTCTCTCTCTCTCTCTCTCTCTCTCTCTCTCTCTCTCTCTCTCTGTCTCTCTCTCTCTGTCTCTCTCTCTCTCTCTCTCTCTCTCCTCTCTCTCTCTCCTCTCTCTCTCTCTCTCTCTCTCTCTCTCTCTCTCTCTCTGCGGGGCTGTGTGCGGAGGCTCTGTGAGGAGCACGCTCACTACAGCGACACCACGTGTGCTCCACGCCAGAGAAGCTCCAGGGACCAGACGGACTCTGGAGATCACGCCCGCCGACGGGACAATGTTGTGCAGCACCTTGGGCCGGGCCCCGCCCTGAGTCAGTCACCACGACAACAGGGGAGGGGAGGGGGGGGGGGGGGGGGGGGGGGGGGGGGGGGGTGACCATACTACGAAGGAGGACCTTTTGGCTACAACGACACACAGTGAGAGCAGGTTCGTGAGAAGCGAACTCTTACCGTATTCTCGGAGAAATTGTAATCCAGGGAGTATTGTAATTTGCCCAGTTTCTCATCCTCCTTGGGCTCCGCCTCTTTCTCCGTGTCCGTCAGCCCTGTCTCCGCATCATCCTCATCCTTCAAGGCCTGAAGGAGACACCCACCAACAGTCAGTGTCGTCCGCGTGGCGCCGGAGCCGGCCGTTCCCCCGTTCGGTCCCCGGGGGCCCTGCCAGCGGACCTACTCCTGTGAAGAGCTGCCTCTCTCTTTGTTTGTGTGTGTGGAGGGGGAGGGGGGGGAGGGGGGAGGGGGGGGAGGGCAGAGCAAGCACTTAAAACAACACAGCAGTTACTGTAACACCAGGACATGCTCTGAGATGCACAATTAGCCCCGCGTCTGGACACCACCTTGAGATGCTTCTCTATCGGTGTCCCTGGGCGTTCGGTCAGGAGGCAAGATCAGACGATAATGACAGAGATGGGAGACGTGGCGGGTGGAGAGAGAGAGGGGGGGGGGGGGCATGGAGAGGGGGGGGGGGCATGGAGAGAGGTGCAGAGAGATAGGAGGGAGAGAGAAAAGAAAGAGAGGGGATGTAGAGAGAGAGAGAGAGATAGAGAGAGATGAGAGCGAAAAGCTTCCAGAAAGCACCACAGCAAAGACAATTCCCTTGATGTTATTTCAGGCAGATCAAATCTCTAGCAAAGAAAACAAACACATATCGACTGGGGAATGTCTGACATGGCAGAGAAGAAGTGAGGTTGAGGCCCTTTGCCTGGTGTTGAGTGAGGGGGGGGGGGGGCAGCAGGTGAGGAGAGGAGGGGGGGTGGAACAGTTTGTTATCAGAACGCATGCGATTGAAGAGGCAAAGACTAGCTTCACGTGTCATTCATAGTGCACAAGTGTCAAAAGTTGCCTTCCAAGATGTCTCTTTTTAAAATAATTTCGCATGCAGAGCATTCTCACTAGCACAGGCCAGTGCTCTCATGTGACCCCCCCCACACCCCATTCCCCCAAGTCTCACCCCCCCGTCAGACACGCGCACATTGTCATCATCACAACCCTCAGCTGCATGTATTAACCCCCCTCCCCCCCCCCACCCAATAAACGCAGATGGTAGCTAGAAGCATCATGCTAGCAGTAAGTGGGTAGGTGTGGGTAAGAGGGTATGTACATCGGGGGAGGGGGGGGGGCCTGCTCCTATTAGTCGGTCAGGTTGCTTGTGTGAAAAGCAAAAGGCCGAACTGCACTGATCGGACTCGAGTTCTGGGTTCAGTCTCCTCCTCCGGCGAGCGCGTCGCTCTTATCGTCGGACCAAAACCTTGTAAGGCAAAGTTTAGCGTTTCTCTTTAAAGTTGACAATGGTCCCAGGTTTCATGACCCTAGGACACCTCATCAGAACCTAATGTCGAATTTCACAAATTTATTGAAGTTCATCTGAAAATGAGGGTGTTTTTCTTACTTCCAGAAAAGGTACAAAGGTTTTGGCCGACAGCGGCGATGCGCAAATTGAGTGTTTTTCAATTTCACCCCCCTCTAATCCAATTGGGAAAATGACAACTGCCATTTACTTGGCACAGGGGTAGAGCATGTGAGCAACGATTGAGAAAAGTAACACCGATTTCTAGTCCCCTCGTAAAGTGCATCGGGCAAATTTGACACGGTTTCCTAAAGTGAATCCAACTTTCCAAGTAACTGGAGTTCCCGTGAGAATCTGTCATCTGTCTCTCTCCACTCGTGTTGACAGAGGGGGAGCGCCAGAAGCTACGACTAGAGAAACCTCCACTCGTGTTGACAGAGGGGGGAGCGCCAGAAGCTACGACTAGAAACCTCCACTCGTGTTGACAGAGGGGGGGAGCGCCAGAAGCTACGACTAGAGAAACCTCCACCACTCGTGTTGACAGAGGGGGGAGCGCCAGAAGCTACGACTAGAGAAACCTCCACTCGTGTTGACAGAGGGGGGAGCGCCAGAAGCTACGACTAGAAACCTCCACTCGTGTTGACAGAGGGGGGAGCGCCAAAAGCTACGACTAGAAACCTCCACTCGTGTTGACAGAGGGGGAGCGCCAGAAGCTACGACTAGAAACCTCCACTCGTGTTGACAGAGGGGGAGCGCCAGAAGCTACGACTAGAGAAACCTCCACTCGTGTTGACAGAGGGGGGATCGCCAAAAGCTACGACTAGAGAAACCTCCACTTTAAGCGGTGGTTTCAGGATGACATCACTTGTAGAGCTTCTCAATCATTCCATGCGTCGCTCCCGGACGCGTGAATATTTTAGGCAACCAACTTGTGTTTAGCGTTTCTCTGATTGGCCAATACGCCCCATGTGACCACGGCAGCGCGAGAGAGCGGCAGCGCGGAAATAGGCTGTCTATTGCCTCGCGCTGCAGCGCGGAAATAGGCTGTCTATTGCCATTCTCTAAGTCAAACTCTAACCTTAACCAGCTCCTTAACAGCGCCTAAACTTAACCCTTCTAACCTTAAGCAACTCCGAAACAATGCCTAACCTTAACCAACTCCGAAACAATGCCTAAACTTAACCCGGCGAAATGAATGCACGTTAAAAAATATTGCCATTCTCTAAGTCAAACTCTAACCTTAAACCAGCTCCTTAACAGCGCCTAAACTTAACCCTTCTAACCATAAGCAACTCCGAAACAATGCCTAACCTTAACCAACTCCGAAACAATGCTTAAAGTTATGCCTAAACTTAACGGCGAAAGAATGCGAATGCACGTTAAAAAAAAAAAAAAAAAAAAATTGAAGGGAATCGAACTAGCCAGCAACGAGCCGTAGGATCCACAGCGATGCAGCGTCGCCAATTGAGCTATTTCTGGATACTGAATAAGGGGGCGGTTACTGGCATATAATGCTGCCGCGACGGAGCTATCAAAAGGCTCTGCTGCTGCCCGCGTCGCCGCGGGGGCGTGGCTAGACGCAAGTTGGGCGTGGTTAGACACAAGTTGGTTGCCTTTAATATTTAGGCCTCCCGCGTGGCAAATCAAAGACTCAGGCGGGGAGACGTGTAAAACTTGGCAATAAATCAATGCAGTTCAACCTTGTCAAAGCGCACCCAATGCTTCTCTCGTACATATATATGTGCATATGCAGGTTTTTACACACATATATACAGTAGACATATATACATGTACTGTATGCATAGTTACATATATTTGGTTCTACGGGAGTTAAGTTCGTTCGTCAAGAGGCTTTGAAAAAAATAAACGTCAAGAGCAGCAGGCTTAGGAAGATCCAACAGCAATAGGGAACCTACCGCCACGTGGCAATCAGCACAGTCATCAGACACAACACACATAAGGAGGACATAGAAGGGAGAGAAACAAATTAAAACACACCACACGCAGGAGTTTAAACACACACAGCGCGGTCTGCAGGGCATACCGGGAGAAATGACTGCTCGCATCGGGAGCACCTGGCTCCACGACACGTAGGGGGTCAAGGGTTCATGAGGGGGGGGTAAGTGGGTGGTGGGTAGACAATACTTGTTATCTCACGTGTCTTACAAAAGGTATTCATAGTGTAAAGAGTAGGTACTGTATAGTACACTAATACTGCAATTGTACCAATAATACATTTAGTAGGAGAGGGGATGAGCTTTGAAGTCATTTGGACCGCTCACGCAAGTTATTGCTGTTAGTCGGGCGGAATGGGTGTCGCGTACCTGTCTGACTGGGAAAGTGGATTCAAGGGATTTTGGGACGGTCGTCCAAGTGGGTTTTAAAAAGTAATTCTAATCCTGTGGTTGTTTATGTGCTGGAGCTGTTTTGAGTCACCTGGGGTCCATATTCACAAAGCCTAGAGAGGCATGATGACAAAAAGAAAAAAGATTCCTAGTGCTCACTGACCCCAGATCAGAACTCTGTATCAATACTTTCCCTCCTTTTTCTGTTGTCAAGTTTACATGTTCAGAGGAGTTCCTTCAATATGACATTTGGGTCTCGTAGAGTCCTGAATTAAAGAGTAAATAAACAAATGGTCATTTTGCGGCCCCCAGTGTTGTGACATGGTTCATCACGCTGAGTCTGTCAAGGTGGGGCAGCAGGGAGAGATATAAACCAGTAGGGGGCAGCACAATACCCATGTGATTAGTTACTCTTTAAGACTTCAGTCATTTCTAGCTCCCATGTCTGAGCCACGTCTGATGGATGAGTGGTGGTGTTGCTGTGGGATGATAGGCTGCACATCAAAAGGACTCTGTCAATTATGCGCTGCTGAGGGTGGGCGGCGGTATTGAGAAGCGGTGTCGGTGCAATTAGCACGCCGACCGGGGTTTAGGTTGTCAGGGTTCCATATCATCCCGTTGAGCTGCTAGAGAGGGAGAGCTGCATTAATTCCCTGCCTTTTGGGTTGCGATTAGGTGACGTCATTCCTCTGGGTTGCTACAGTACCACTTCATTACACAGCGGACCTTACTCAAACCAAAGGACTGGACTTTAGAACCAAAACAAAGAAATAATTGGATAAGATTTAATGTTTTTTGTTAGTCAAATCCACAAAAGTATACATGGAAGTAAATTTGTATTTCATTGGTTTGGGACATTGAAAAACAATAGTGGCCGCCACTTTAGAACTCCCGCCCCGCAGTATGGCAAGGATGTAAGAAAAGAAACAAGGCACACTTCTATGACGGCAACATTTTTGTGATATTTGGAGAAGAATCTCTAAACATAACGTGTGGAATGTGTCTTTACTACAAAATGTGACGAATCAACAGTGGATGATGAATCTCATCATCAATAAAAACCAAAACAAATTAAACAATATGAAAAAGAAAACATTACTGAATATCATTAAACATTTGTAAATTGAAACATTGAACTTGTTGCATAGAATGGGGCGTTGATTGTGCAATTGGAAGCAGCTAGTGGTTGTCTTATAGCGGGTTAAGTAACATAACAAAACACAAGTTTGCATGTACCATTTGAATAACATAAGGAACACGATAATGCTAAGTGAATTATCACATGAGCATACACAGAAAAGCACCGTGACTTTCTTTTTGACTCGCTGACTTACTAATTTATCCGCCTCTTTTTATTGTACATTTCAATAAATACAAATAAAAAACATATTCCTTGTATTGTATAGTTTGTACAGATAGAATATATGTTGTGTATTATGTTTAGTTTATAGTCATAGTTATAGTTTATATAGACATAATATATATATTGTGTATTATGTTTAGTCTATAGTTTAGTTTATAGTTTATTTATAGTTATAGTTTTTAGTCATAATTATAATTTATAGTTACAATTTGTATAGACAGAATATAATATGTTGTGTAATATTGTTCACAAAACTACTACGGTTGAGGAGCGGGTGGAAAAAAACTAAAGCATCTCACGTTTTGTCCTGAATGTACATGAATGCACACTACAGGAGGTTAACCCTTTCACGGTTCCATCTGTAGTGTGGCAGTGAAAGGGTAAACCTCCGGTAGTGTGTCACTGCCACACGACAGAAGGTAAACCCTTTACCCATCCGCGGAGCTAATGATGCTAATAATGGAGCATCGCCGTCGGTTGTGTGATAGTAAAGGGCTAACCTTCTGTATTGTCACAGTGAAAGGGTAAACCTCCGGTAGTGTGGCAGGCGAAAGGGTAAACCTCCGGTAGTGTGGCAGTGACAGGGTTAAGCGTGTGCCAGTGAGCGTGAGCGTGGCGTGGGCAGGTGCTCACCTCGGTCTTGGCCCCGTCGTTCACGTCCATCATGTTGATGGCGTTCTTGCCCCCCTTGTCTTTGCCCTTCTTCTTGTTCTTCTTCTTGAAGATCCATTTCTTGCAGACGCAGAAGCAACAGGTCAGCACCAGGATGACCACCACGAAGGCGATGGACACGATGGCCCATGACGGCACTGTGGACACACACACACGCGCGCACACACACACACACACACACACACACACACACACACACACACACACACACACACACACACACACACACACACACACACACACAGGAAAATCAGCCATGAGATCGGGGGGGGGGGGGGGGGGGGGAATCTACTTTGCCTATTATTACCTACTAATATGCACTCAAGTATGAAGCACTCACTGTTTGACGAACAATCTTACTTACGCTTAGCTGTCAGAGTTGTACCCTTCCTGCTGGCGTCTATGGTTTCCACAACAAATTCGTGTTTCCGCGTTCGAGTTTTGTGCTCTGATTGGCCACACGCGTTTCGTGACTAGAAACGCGTGTGGCCAATCAGAGACGCGGAAACACGAATTTGTTGTGGAAAGTATTCAGGCTTCCTGCTGACTTGTTGTACAAACCTTGGATAAAAGAGTCAGCTAAATGACTAAATGTAAAAGTAAGAAGCCCTCTGGAACCACATGAACACCTGGGCTGGCTTGGGATCAGCTCCCGTCACAACGTTCTCTCCTGTGCCTTCCCAACTCCATAATAAATACGTAATAAAAAATGTATTAAATAATAGAAAATTCAAATTTCAGGTTTTTTGTCTAAGTATGTTTGCACAAGGAATTTATTTCGGTACGTTGGTGCATACAATAAACATAGAGACGGTAATACGATGTAAACAGGTACTGCAGGTCCAACAAGTATTACAGTCCAGACATATAAAATAGGAATAAAATACAATGAAAATATAAATATTTGAGTGAAAAGATCTTCAATCTCTTTTTTTCTACCCCTTAAAGTATGATTTACATTTAGTCATTTAGCTAATCATTTTATGATGATGAATCAAATGCCTATAGTTGTTACATATCTAAACCATCATTTCCCTGGCCCATGCCTCATCACCCCCATGATCTCCATGTCCGATAGTTTAGACAGCCTACAGTATGATTACACAATTACAGGTAATCAGGCGAAGTCATTGCTGGTGCTGAGGAGAAGATGAGACTATTTCACTGGTTGAGTTGGTGTCAGAATCATCAACTCCCAAATTGAGTCCAAATCGCACCTTTCTAATGACTGGCTGGCGAGACGGAAGCAGGAAGATAGATCGAAATGTGCCTGTAGAGTAGAGGACTGTAGAGTAGAGGACTAACAGCCAGAGATCATTTAAAAGGGGAGACAGACCAAGTCCTTGACCTCACTTCCTGTGATGCATCGTGTGAGCTACACAAGGCACGGCATTGGCTGACACACTAGAGCGGGTAGGCCTACTAGAGTACTAGAGCGGGCACAGTCTCCATTTCCCTCAAGAAGAGATGCACAGAGATGCCAAATCTGGCAAATAATTGTTCTTTACTGTAGAAATTGAGGTGAACATTGGCCTGTATCTTAACACATTGCGTGCCACGCCCCTTCCGGGAAGTGCATAGGCCATGCCACCCATTAACCCCATGTAAACGCTCACCTTGTTTGTAGAGCTAAACCTATATTTTATATTATAGCTATGAATCTAATAACGCCGTCGATTGTCAGTGAGTTTCTTCCGGTCAACATGCAAAAAACTGATAATTCTTTCATCCGTACATTTCCGTTTTATACCGTGGTGAATATGAGTATAGTTTGAGTGAGTAATCACAGGAAAAGACGCGGAAACAGTGTTTTATTGGAATTCACTAAACACGTTGCCATTCCTCGCTTAAATCAACGCTAGATTATCGGTATTATCTTTCATCATGCACGCATGAAAGGGGGCTTGGAGCGGGGCGCCCATCCATGCCGTGACCAACGGGACACAACACACACATACCACACAGACAGGCTTCGATCGTGGGAAAAAAAATATCGGATCAACGCAAGATTGGTAATAATAGTCCTTACCTTGTCCCTGATGTACTGCAAAAAGAATAATCCAATTATCTGATCGCCATTCCAGATATCCACAGAGATCCTGTCTCCGACGTTATCCAGCATTGCACATGAACGGGCGGGCGGGGTCAGTTGTCCAAGCCATCCCTATAAGCGCTTGTTTTGCCGGAGTTTTTAGAACCCGCCCCCACGCTGCAGCTCGGCCGAGAAAACAAACCACATTGTTTCAAATGGAGTGCAATACCGACTGCAAGGTGTTAGGCGGCGGTATTGTCTCCGGCGGCCCCGTAGTGGTGACCGGAGTGCTGGACGTCCCGCGATGATGTCGGGGAGGTTGCGACCCTCTCTGCGTGCCCCCCTATCTCCCTGTCTCCGGCTGTCTCGGAGCGATGACCGGAGTGTTGAATGTCCCGTGATTAAGACGGGGAGGACGTGACCCTCTTTGCGCCGCCCCTGTGCCTCAAATAGATTCGCAATCAGCTCTATCTTTAATCTTTCAAATTGTTCAGTTGCTATCAGCTCTATCTTTAATCTTTCAAAATGTTCAGTTGCTATTGCATGCACTCATCTGTGTTTCACTACACACTTGAGTGCATGCTTACCAACTGTCAGTCTGCAACACTACTAGACATATAAGAAGGGAGATCCCCCCTTGAATGGCCCTTCTAAGGTTTCTCTCCTCCACACTGCCTTTGGAGCATTTTTTCCCTATTGTTAGGTTTTAGTGAGTTTTTCCTTACCTTCGCGTGGGGTATGTCTGGGAGTGCTTGCACTCATTCATTTATTTGCATTTATTTTAAATTTGTTGGACCTTATGGTGTTCTTGTTCTGTTCTTGACTTATTGTTATGTTTCTTCTTGACTTGTTTAAAGAAGACGTGTCCGGCCCATGGGGACATTAATGTGTGTTGTCGGGCCTTACAAATACATTTGATTTGATTTGATTTATTGGCCGTCTGCGATCTCAGACACATTCAGGACAGCATGCACAAGGTGCCTCGATATATTGTGAATGGCAATAGCGAATAAAAGAAATAACGAAACATAAACGTAGATCTACATTTTTTGGCACTCAACGGTCGGGCCACAGAAACGTAGATCTACGTGAACGGCAGTCAATGTGAATGAATGAATCAAAACTTTATTTAACAGATTGCAGAATGGGTACAATACAGTACGGCTCAATACACACAATTGTTAAGGGGATGCAGACCAGAAAAAGACGTTTGTCTTGTTTACATCAGGGTCCCCCATTTTCAATGACATTCAATGACATTTATGACATACACAACACACATGACATTTATGGCATAGGGACATACATGACATACAGGTATTTAGTACTGTTACATTTGTGACATACTGTATACGATATTCAAATATACAGTACTGTTACCCATAGATCCTGACAGAGTATATACATATGATGGGGAGGGGACTGTACATTAGGAGGGGGTGGGTGGTTGGGAGAGAAATATACATACGGTGGGGAGAGAATATATACATGCGGTGGGGAGGAGACTGTCTATTAGGAGGGGGTGGGGGGGTTTGGACATTTACGGTGGCCAGTTTCGAATTGCAGTCTCCCGTAGGTGCTCTTTAAGAGTGGTTTTGAATGTGGGTAGGGATTCACATTCCTTTACAGCTTTGGGTAGGGCGTTCCACATTGATGTGGCATAATTGCGAAACGTGTTTAGTCCCTTGTTTGAGCCAAATCTGGGTTTAACATGATTTGTGGAGCTCCCTCTGGTGTTGTGATCTTGGTATTCACTGACCTTTGGGAAGTATTTTGACATGTACATGGGTACCTTGGTCGTATAGTGTATCTTGTAGACCAGGCCCATTGCAAGTTGCTGTACTCTGTCGTCTACTCTAAGCCATCCTAGGTTGTCAAAGTGGGCAGGGGTGAGGTGGGTTCTAGGGGTAAGGTCAAGTAGAAGTCTGACCAGTTTGTTTTGTGATGTTTGTAATCTTGTTTTTAGCACCTTTGATGTGCTTTGGTACCATGAGGTGCAAGCATAGTCGTAGTACCCTTGAATGAGTGCTCCTGCCAGGGTCTTCAGGGTATTCTTGTTTACCAGAGAGGAGATCCGGTACAAGAATCTAGTTCGTTGGTTGACTTTTTTTATTACCTTGGATGCCATTTTGTCACAGGAAAGATTTGCCTCTAGGATGGAACCCAGGTAGGTAATTTCATCTTTTCTTGTGACAATATTGTCACCCACTGTAACTGAGAAGCCGTCGGTCTTGGTGAGTTTGTTATTTGATCCGAAGAGAATGGACTCTGTTTTGCCCATGTGTAATGATAGTTTGTTATCAGCGAGCCAGGTGCAGATTCTGCAGAGTTCAGAGCTGAGGGTTTTTTCAACCTGTAACTTGTTCTTGTCAGAGACCAGCAGGGCTGAGTCGTCCGCGAACAAGAACAAGTTGCAGTGGGTACAGAAAATCATATAATGATCACTTAACCCGCATGCTATCACCCCTTTATTGGAGATCATGGACTTGTCAGATGTGTTAACAAACTGAGTTGCTGCTTGTCTAGCGATCTCACAGTGTTAAAGGTAGCACCTGTGTTACAACGGTTCAGCCCCCTTAGGAGACAGGACCTGTTCCATTGTCATACCATCACACTGGCTCTGATTTTAATGTGTTATCTGTCTTTATTAAAGTATCTTTGCCAAAGAGGGTCATATATTGTATAGGAAGAGGGCACTCTGCTGTGAAAATGAATAGCAGGCGACGTCCTCACTGATAACTCAACGCACGTCATTCACATTATTAGCGAAACTGACATGTGCAATAGCAATCAACTGTCAGGAATCAATCAGGAATGTCAATTTCAATATTGTAAATAAAATGTGTTCTCAATTTGATGTAAAAACTAGCCAAATCATTAGCCTAGTTTCTAAGCTGGCAAATCTGTTGCTCAATCAAATAGGGGAGAGTGGGGTGAGAAGTGCCAAACTTACTTAAAGTGCCTTTAAAGCAAGGTGATTACAGTAATGCCCCTGTGGTATATTCTGCATTGAAAAACATGTCTTCTCTTAAGAACTCTTCAGCTACTGGTCTTGAAAACTTGGTTGGTAAGGAAAAGGTATAGGAAGTAAACTTATATTGTAATCTGGGTAACATAGGGGTTAAAGATCAGAGGCTCTGGCTTCAAGCGGTGCCACACCTTCCCCCTGAGGGGGAAAGGTGAGGAATCACAACATGAAACCATCCTTAATTTGCACATAGGTCTGAAAAGGGTGATTTAATTACTCCCACTTCCCTGGCTCCCTGCAACTGTAAATACCCCGGAGCACATTTTTTAGGCCTTGGGACAAAGTAATTTAGCATTTGAATGGTTCATCTGTTATCCCAGGCTTCCACTAAAGGCTAAAAATAGCATCTGAAAAGATAGAGTTGTTTACTATAGCCAGACCCCTACAATAGGTTTGTAGATTAGCTCACAGAAACTCTGAAGGGTCCAACTTCACAGGAAACCCGTGTTTACTCAAACCACTTAATTGTCTAAATTTAGAGAACAGGTAACTAGAAAATAATGCATAATTTAATATAAAGTATAGACTAAATCTGTTTAAATTATTGCATTGATCCGTTTAACACTAAATAAGGTAATTAATAATAATAATAATAATAATAATGCAGGACCTGTTGCAGAGGTCTTTATTCGGCATGCAACGACACTCAATGTTTTAGCGGTACACACAGCGGTTATTTTTTTTAGCACACACACCGGAACACACACACATGCATTGTCTCTTTAGAATCGCCGATGCGATTCGTATCTGCGATTAACCCATCCCGTCGTCCTTCCCCCCCAAGGGCAGCCGGGAGCAGACAGGCGTCAACGTGAGCCGCGCCAGGGGACCAATCCAAGTGCTCCTGTCCGTCTTCGTCAAGGACGCCACAGCGTTAGCGATCTTGTTGTTGTGCATGTTTTTCCATTGGGTTTATCTTATCGGGGGGGAAACCCTTGCGAGCACGGGGAGAACATGCAAACTCCACACAGAAAGGCCTGGGAGATACCCCACCTGGGTAACTGGCATCATGGAAACCATGGTCCCCAAGCGGGAATCGAACCCTGGACCTTCTTGCTGTGAGGCGACAGTGTTAACCACTACACCACCGTGCCGCGTGTAATTAAGAACCATGGCTAAGTGATTAAATCCCATATAGAGTAAAGTTAATAAATCTGCAGTAGAAAGGTGTCATGTGGAGAACAATTTGGCCCTATTCCCCGTACCTGGTTCAACTAAGTCGATCAAGAGTCACATTATCCAGATTCAGTTAACCCGATGTTTGAAGCCGGGATTTTCCTGTTCCTCCAAGGTGGATTCAGTCTCGTTAACTCAAACCAGACTTGAGACCCAGGATAAGTGCGCGCGGCCGCTCCAGTTGAAAAGCCAGCACGTATCGATAGCAGAGATCCTGATTCTCTAGCGGCATTGATTGATTAATTGATTTAAAACTTTATTAACATATTGCAGTACGGCTCAATCGCCTCGCCGACAAGTTAAATGCGTTATCTATAGGCTAATTTTAAGTCCCTCACATCAATCAGATTATATTCCTTTAAACTTGCCTGCTGGATTGAATAATCAAATGAGATCTTGCTAGCGAAAATAATTAGTTAAACTGTTATACAGAATAACGATACGGCTCTCTTACCCATTGATTGATGTATGGTCGATCTTTTACTTATTTCCACTGTGGTGTAACGGGTTCTTCTTTTGACTTTCACGCAGACGACCGGGGTTCGAAACCTAGTCTTTTCCTTCTCTTTGCAATGTAGGAATAATTCAATTTGGTGCACGTTGAGAGCTATATAAAGAATGACATCCTCAATGCATGTAGATTTATAATATTTTAACTTAAAACTAGGCTACTTCTGCGTATAATCATTAATATTATATTCCAAAAAATTATATTGGAAACACGGGGTTTCGAACACCGGTCGCCGGGTTGGCAGGATTGAGCACTACCGCTGCGCCACTGTGCCAGATGGGATAAATTCATTGTTTATACATTAATGAACGAGAGACCCGTGTTTAGAATATTCTTTATTTTGAATGAAGTTTCATCTCTTTATTCTCATTCATTAATGTGACGTCAACGGCTCATTCAATTTCTCAAATCCCAGTTACAATATCACACAAAATCCACAATCCACGCATAGACACTTCAATTTTATGCTTGAATGAAACAAAATCCAGGCGCTCCTGTCCTTCCTCGCTCCTCATCCACAGCGGAGAATATGAAAGGAATCAGAGCCAAACGAGCGATAGGTTTCAATCATTAAGGATGTCCCCGCGGGATTCACATTTGCAATGCTGCGCGTTGTTAAAATAACCACATAATGTGTACATCGCACCGAGCGAGCGCCACGGTATATAACGTGCATTATTTAGGACAAAGTGAATTTAGTATCAGCATTTTGGGTCTATTTTACATTTCAAAAGCCCCCTCTGGAAGAATGGAGCACAAAAACGTAATTCAGAATGGTATAATGCAGATCGTAGACTGTGGGAATAATTTCAGGAAACGGGCTGTCATTTCTTTGCGGGGGCGTGGCGATGGTTCATCCGGCTAACTTGAACTTAAACCCTGCTCTCGACCAGGCTCAAACTTTTTGATCTGTTGTCATGGTGATTTAGACAATCCAGCTTCGGGGAACAGGAAGGTCCGGCTTAAGTCAGACTTGACCGAAAGTTATCCGGCTAACTCAGTTATCCAGGTACGGGGAACGGGGCCCAGGAAGGATGGTGCCGGCGTCTGGAGCATCTGGTTGTGGGGACAGAATGGAAAACGGAATTTGGCTTAAAAGTTGTGTAAAGTACAACCAAACAATAATGATCATTTAGGACAATAAATAACAAAATAGAGCCCATTTTTACCCCGTCATTTTAAGACTATATAGGATGCGGTGGACCATTTGAAAGTTGAATTAGACAGTAAAATATGGTATATATTAAAGATAGAATTATCTAATTAGGTTTAAAAATACCTAGAAGATAATAAATAGTTTAAGAAACCAAATAGACTAAAATAGATAATCATTTGAAGATCCTATAATCAAAAATAGGCTAACTTAGGTATTTAAAGCACTAGGGAATTTGGTAAAAGAACTAAATTAATAGTTAATTAAAGTTAAGAAATAATCCTTGAGTTTTAAGTAAATGAAATCAAATCCTATATACGTTTAGACGCTAACTAAAATAACATTCTAAATCTATCTAAAACAGAGAGGAACTGCCTCTAGATTCAAAATCATTCCATATAGAGCGTGGTATAACTTCTAAAATGGCAGCTTGGCTCAAAGATGGCCGACGTCTAGAAAACAGCCAATCGGAAGAGAAGTGAACGCCCCCTAGCGATCGTCACTCGACGACCGCGCAGGGGCGGGACTTAGGGCTTTTAAGGAGAAAACTCTAGAAGCCACAAAACGGAACATAGCCGACCTCCACCTTCCAGACGATTGCACGAGAAAAGAGACAAGAGGGTTGCCAAGGCGACCACTGATCAACAAAGAAGACGAAACCTATTAGCTAGAAAGTAATTCAAGAATCTGTTCAATTCATAATTGAGTTGTGTTTAAAGGAATGAATAAACACAGCTGCTTTTTAAGTCAACATCTCGTCCGACTTTGATTCATCCAACCTACTATTTGAGTGAGTAAAGAAGGGTTATAACGCAGAGGAAAGAGATCACTATACCAGCATAAGAATTATCACTACAAAGCTTTAGGCTTGTAACGACACCCCCAACTAAAATATGTACATATAGTTTAGCATGTTGTGCATCCCTGGGGACAATCACTTTGGATCTTAAATAAATTGTTTCAGAAATATAGCTTTAGAAAAAAAAGTGGTTTTGTGGCCCAACTTGCCCCCGGTGCGGGGTAAGTTGTGCCATTAGAGAGAATACACTGGGGTAAATTGTGCCATTGATCATTTTAAGTAAAACAGATCATTTTAATCTCAAAAGCGGTAAAAGCATCCTGCAGATCTTCATCTCCTTTCCAACCCGACGTATAGTCTTCCCCTGTTGCACCTCTTTCACTGCTCTTTCCAACTTCTCAAGAGGATTTGAAACCCTGTCTGTCTTCCATTTGTATCTGTGTGGCATGATGGATTTTGGTCTAAAATTAAGAATATCACATTGTTTTAGTGATCAAATGTAAGAATGCAATGTACAATAACAATAAAATACAATAAAGTAATATATATATAGTTAATAATTATAAGTTGGGGCAACTTAACAAAGAGAATATCTGGCACAAATCACCCCAAGCCTACCATTTGAAAAAAATGCATCCCCCAGCTGTTTTGAGCTAGCATCATGCTAACTGTATAGACGCATGGTGTAGCTTACTAAAGCACTAAAACATGTGTGAACTGTTTTCAAAGTTGTCTATAATTGTTCAAACACAGCAATAAAAAAACCTTGATCATAAAATGTTTACTTTGGAGGGCAAAACCATGTTTTTTTTTACTTAAATGTGCTTAAATGTGTCTCCCTTCTTTGCAGGTTGATTGAAATGGATGCCTCTCCAAAAATATGTTGTCACATGACCGACTTCTTCTATGGTCTTCTAGATAACAGGGGTGGCACTGCCTCCCCTAAGCCTCCTCTGCTTTTCCTGGTATAAGTCGTTTCACGTCTCACTCTAGTCGAGAGTGGGACGCAAAGCTGGTGACAGAAGTAGCTACTGTATAAGGAGAGTTGCGTCTCGGTTCCTCCCGGTCTCTGTCGTTGCTACGGTGATGTGGAGCCTCTGGTGAACGTCAGCGCTAGCTAGCTAGGCCGCTGCTCTGCAGTCCAGACATGCGCGGAGTGTTAACAGCGCCGCAGCACCCCCGCCTGAGTGGCGGCGGCCAATTTAGTGGAAGACACAACAGATGCTGGCATTTTCCGCTTGCCGTTTAAACCAAAGACTCTCAGACAACTGACACTTTCATGCCGATCAGCACCGGCACCGGGGAACTCGCGGCAGGCTGAGAGAGAAGGTGATTTGCCGGTTGGCTCGAGAGGCATAAGCGACACGGCGACCGTGACAAGTCAATAATGCCGCCGAACGCATTCACAGGGTTTTGACGCACCTCTCTGAAGTGCTCCTGGCTTGCTGTGCCTTGAACATGTCAAACATGGACGCTAAAAAATTACTTTGATGCCGAGATTTATATGCATATTACGCGCATTTCACAGCAGCCATTTTGACTTGTTACATACAGTAGAGTGTAAAATAATGTGTAACCGCAGATAAAGGATAATGAATATTCATATCTATGGTTACACCTTTGTTTAGTCAAAAGGGCTGCCATGAAAAGGTCCCTATTGCTTATGGATGATGCAATGATGAAAGATGAAGCATTCTTCTTCAGAAGAAGAAAACATATCTCGGAGTGGAGTGACTTGAGATCCCACACCTAGAACTGCTTGAATATGCCCTCTTCAGAGAGAGGGGTGACAGTGGCTTGGGAGGTAGAGCAGTCGTCTGGTAATCCGGAGGTTCCCGGTTCGATTCCCGCTCCTCCCGGGCAGCGTGTCGAAGTGTCCTTGAGCAAGACACTTAACCTCTAATTGCTCCCGATGAGCAGGTCGGCACCTTGCATGGTTGCCTCCGCCGTCGGTGTGTGAATGTGTGAGTGAATGGGTCAAATGTGAGGAACAAAGTGTAAAGCGCTTTGGATAAAAGCTCTATATAAATGCAGTTATACAATGGCATGCAAATTTCTTGATTCTGAAACAGTCAAGTTAGACGTGGTTATTTCTCATAACACACGCTCGTGATCCCAGAACCAGCCCCCAACCGAATTACAATCACTACAATGCTCGCTCATGCCTGTATTTTTTACTGTTGTGAAGCAATTTGAACTGCAACCTCTGTATGAAAAGTGCTATACAAATAAAGTTATTATTATTATTATTATTATTACTCCGCCAGTTCGAGTTTTTAGGAAAAACCAAGATGGCGGACAATACTCTTTACGAATGGATGTGTTGATAGCCTCATAACGACTCATTAAAAACGATTCTGTCATGTGGAATGTGTTAGTTTCTTAGACAATGTTGGATTATGTAATTGGTGGGTCATTGTGGAACAAAATCTAAATCGTGGGAAGTCTGTTGTTAGATGCCATTCGTCAAAAGGACACTCTCATTTCACTGTGAATAAAATTGTCAAGCAATCAATCAATCAAACCAATAACACAAGCTCACTTCACTGTTAGACGGCATGCTTTGAAGCAGCTCGGAGGTGCATGCCATCTAAGAATGAAGTGAGCGTGTGTTATTGGAATGATTGATTGATTGATTGAAAATTGTGTTGAGTTTATGTGTTATATATGATTGCATGTAACTGCTTAACTGTTCCACAAGAGGGCGCTATAGGCGGAAGGAGACGTAGCTATTGTAGCTGACGTCAGGTAAGAAGGTATTTAAGGGGTGTTCCCTCCCCCTCTGTCTCTTCCTCCGTCGCCTCTCACAGAGAGAAGGTCTCATAAGCTATGTGAAATAAACCGCGCCGATTAAAGGCTAAAGAAGGACCTTGTCGTCATGAACCTATTATTGTTGCTCCCCAGGTGACTCTGTCAACAAATTGTATTAATGTCCGCCTTGTTTCGAACTGGTTATGCTTAGGCCCTCTTTCGAAGTGGGTTATGCTTAGAGTTTATCTTTAGAGCAGGGCGATAGACCACCAGCCCTGATTCCAAACTCTAAGCATAACCGACTTCGAAAGAGGGCCAAATCATAACCAGTTTGAAACAAGGCGGACATTAATAACATTTTCAATCAATCAATCAATCAATCCAATAACACACACTCACTTAAAACAGCGCACCTCCGAGCTACTTCTATAGAAAGTAGGTTCAAATTTTTTTTTTGCCTCCTATAGGAGGACAATTGTATAAAGATGTAAGCACTGTCTATCTGTAATCAAATTTTCAATCAATCAATCAATCACTTCATTCTTAGATGGAATGCTTTGAAACAGCGCTGCTTCTACACACGGAGGCAACGTCTCTTATTTTATTTTTTTACTACTTTTTCTGCAGATGGTTTTGTCAATAAATCTTCAATTAATGTGTGTTTATTGTATAGCAATAAGGTTGGATGAATGTGCCAGTTGTATAAAAGCATTACACCACTTGTAGTCGTGCGTTATGAGAATTAGACCATGGCTAGGGGGGTCTAACGACCACTAGGGGGGTCTAACGGTCTAAAGGGGTCTAACGACCACCCCTAGGCATGGTCTAATTCTCATAACGCACTCCTGCATGTGATGTAATGCTTAACACATTCGGGACAGGCCACGGATAAATCCGTGTTTCGAATCCACCGGTTGAGGACCAACCACGGACATGTCCGTGGCAAGGTTTTTTTGGCTTTTATTCCATTGTAATAACCTACTCAATGTCACCGAGCGGCACTGCAGATCTACCCTCCTCTTCGAATTCTGGAAAGTGCATTACCGGCCAGATACTCTTAGGGGCGCTGTCCCGATAATGCAGTGTGCCCTGTGGCAGAACGGTGCATTCTTTTTTTTGACTTTCAATGTAGTTTCCAGTTAGCTGGATTCTATATGTGTAGCCTGTAGCTTGAAATACCTTTTGCGACGCCGAATTCACTACGCAGTAAAGGAATATATCATCAGCCAATGGACATATCGATCTACCAGATGGCGATCGATAACTGAGAAATGCTCTGGGGGATCCAACCGGCCCACGGTAAGATCTTTTTCACGTAAATTACATGCTGATCAGGGCTTGTTATGATAGCCATCCACCCGATCATCGAATGAGGCTAGCACGGTTATTGGTAATCAATAATCAGAAACGACATCCCCCCCCCCCCCCCCCCTTTCATGCATTCGTGGTGGACCATCATACCGATCATATACAGTTTGAGTTTTAACTGTAGCTTCTGTATATCCGTAATGCCATTGGATTTAACGTTAGTAGCTATTAGCCCTGTATCTCGCGTTCCAGGAAATATCCCTTATAACGCTTATATTCAAGACGCTATAAAAAATGAGAACGTATTGATGAATTTTTTTTTTCTTTAAGCCATTTTGAAGGGACGGTTTATGGTCTCAATTGACAATGAGAATGGACAGATAGCAATACTATAAAGTATAGATTTAGCTCTACAAACAGCCCCATGGACTATGCAAGTCCATTATGATGTGCTGGCCGTCTACAGTGATTTTAGACGGATCCAAATTGCCATGAATGTGTTAACCATTTCAGAGAGAGAGAGAACAAAGAAAACAACTATACAATTTCATGAAAGTAGTTCCTTTCTTTGAGTGAAAAGAATAAGAATTTATGGATGAATATGCTTTTTTTCAGAGAGAGAGAGAGAGAGAGAGAGAGAGAGAGAGTGAGAGAGAGAGAGAGAGAGATAAAACACTTCTTAATGCTTGAATATGCCTTCTTCAGAAAGAGAGCAAAGAAAACAACTATACAATTTCATAAAAGTAGTTCCTTTCTTTGAGTGAAAAAATATATAATTTATGGATGAATATGCTTTTTTCAGAGAAAGAGAGAGAGAGAGAGAGAGAGAGAGAGAAATCACGTCCTGGCTGTGAGTGACTTTTGTTTTGAGTTGGCATGCCTAAAATTGCTTATGATTGGATAAGCCTTCTACAGAAATAAACTTGAAGAAAGGCTTCTCTAAAACTTCCCTCCAAAGTGTCTGAGTTGTGAACGGAATGATTGATAGTTGTGTTCCCCTGCCGCGGCAGCGCCGGCCTGACTGGACCGCGCGGGTCAAGCTGTGTCGCCTGCAGAGCGTTCTGCTCCACGGCGCCGGCTTCAGCGGCCTGCTGCCAAACTCCAACACACAGACTGTACGCATCTTACATTTTAAGTAAAACATACGGCAGTAGATCCACATAATATCATTCTTACAAGGCATTTTGAGAATCTGCCTTATATGTCTGGGCATCCAGTAATCTAACATATAATAGTATAAAAACATGGATGAAATGAGTAAGGTAATGAGGAAAATGGTAAATGGACTGAATTCATATAGTGCTTTTATCCAAATGCGCTCTACAATGTACTATGCAACTTAAGTGTTTTACTGCTGGGAGGAGCCTGGGTTGAAGCGGGAACCTTCAGATTACCAGACGGCCACGCCTCTAGCCACCTCTAGATTACCTGCTCTAGTCACCTCTAGATTACCTGCTCTAGCCACCTCTAGATTACCTGCTCTAGCCACCTCTAGATTACCTGCTCTAGTCACCTCTAGATTACCTGCTCTAACCACCTCTAGATTACCTGCTCTAACCACCTCTAGATTACCTCCTCTAACCACCTCTAGATTACCTGCTCTAACCACCTCTAGATTACCTGCTCTAACCACCTCTAGATTACCTGATCTAACCACCTCTAGATTACCTCCTCTAGCCACCTCTAGATTACCTGCTCTAACCACCTCTAGATTACCTCCTCTAACCACCTCTAGATTACCTGCTCTAGCCACCTCTAGATTACCTGCTCTAGCCACCTCTAGATTACCTGCTCTAACCACCTCTAGATTACCTCCTCTAACCACCTCTAGATTACCTCCTCTAACCACCTCTAGATTACCTCCTCTAACCACCTCTAGATTACCTGCTCTAACCACCTCTAGATTACCTGTTCTAGCCACCTCTAGATTACCTGCTCTAACCACCTCTAGATTACCTGCTCTAACCACCTCTAGATTACCTGCTCTAGCCACCTCTAGATTACCTGCTCTAACCACCTCTAGATTACCTGCTCTAACCACCTCTAGATTACCTGCTCTAACCACCTCTAGATTACCTGTTCTAGCCACCTCTAGATTACCTGCTCTACCCACCTCTAGATTACCTGCTCTAACCACCTCTAGATTACCTGCTCTACCCACCTCTAGATTACCTCCTCTAACCACCTCTAGATTACCTCCTCTACCCACCTCTAGATTACCTGCTCTAACCACCTCTAGATTACCTGCTCTAGCCACCTCTAGATTACCTCCTCTAGCCACCTCTAGATTACCTGCTCTAACCACCTCTAGATTACCTGCTCTAACCACCTCTAGATTACCTGCTCTAACCACCTCTAGATTACCTCCTCTACCCACCTCTAGATTACCTGCTCTAACCACCTCTAGATTACCTCCTCTAGCCACCTCTAGATTACCTGCTCTAGCCACCTCTAGATTACCTCCTCTAACCACCTCTAGATTACCTCCTCTAACCACCTCTAGATTACCTGCTCTAGCCACCTCTAGATTACCTGCTCTAGCCACCTCTAGATTACCTGCTCTAACCACCTCTAGATTACCTCCTCTAACCACCTCTAGATTACCTGCTCTAACCACCTCTAGATTACCTGCTCTAACCACCTCTAGATTACCTGCTATAACCACCTCTAGATTACCTGCTCTAGCCACCTCTAGATTACCTGCTCTAGCCACCTCTAGATTACCTCCTCTAACCACCTCTAGATTACCTCCTCTAACCACCTCTAGATTACCTGCTCTAGCCACCTCTAGATTACCTCCTCTACCCACCTCTAGATTACCTGCTCTAACCACCTCTAGATTACCTGCTCTAACCACCTCTAGATTACCTGTTCTAGCCACCTCTAGATTACCTCCTCTAACCACCTCTAGATTACCTGCTCTAACCACCTCTAGATTACCTGCTCTAGCCACCTCTAGATTACCTGCTCTAGCCCCCTCTAGATTACCTCCTCTAACCACCTCTAGATTACCTGCTCTAGCCACCTCTAGATTACCTGCTCTAACCACCTCTAGATTACCTCCTCTAGATTACCTGTTTAACCACCTCTAGATTACCTGCTCTAGCCACCTCTAGATTACCTGCTCTAACCACCTCTAGATTACCTGCTCTAACCACCTCTAGATTACCTGCTCTAGCCACCTCTAGATTACCTGCTCTAGCCACCTCTAGATTACCTCCTCTAGCCACCTCTAGATTACCTGCTCTAACCACCTCTAGATTACCTGCTCTAACCACCTCTAGATTACCTGCTCTAACCACCTCTAGATTACCTCCTCTAGCCACCTCTAGATTACCTGCTCTAACCACCTCTAGATTACCTCCTCTAGCCACCTCTAGATTACCTCCTCTAGCCACCGCTAGATTACCTGCTCTAGCCACCTCTAGATTACCTGCTCTAACCACCTCTAGATTACCTGCTCTAACCACCTCTAGATTACCTGCTCTAACCACCTCTAGATTACCTGCTCTAACCACCTCTAGATTACCTCCTCTAACCACCTCTAGATTACCTGCTCTAACCACCTCTAGATTACCTGCTCTAGCCTCCTCTAGATTACGTGCTCTAGCCACCTCTAGATTACCTGCTCTAACCACCTCTAGATTACCTTCTCTAACCACCTCTAGATTACCTGCTCTACCCACCTCTAGATTACCTGCTCTAACCACCTCTAGATTACCTGCTCTAGCCACCTCTAGATTACCTGCTCTAGCCACCTCTAGATTACCTCCTCTAACCACCTCTAGATTACCTCCTCTAACTACCACTAGATTACCTGCTCTAACCACCTCTAGATTACCTGCTCTAACCACCTCTAGATTACCTGTTCTAGCCACCTCTAGATTACCTGCTCTAACCACCTCTAGATTACCTCATCTAACCACCACTAGATTACCTGCTCTAACCACCTCTAGATTACCTGCTCTAACCACCTCTAGATTACCTCCTCTAACCACCTCTAGATTACCTGTTCTAGCCACCTCTAGATTACCTGCTCTAACCACCTCTAGATTACCTCATCTAACCACCACTAGATTACCTGTTCTAGCCACCTCTAGATTACCTCCTCTAACCACCACTAGATTACCTGCTCTAACCACCTCTAGATTACCTGCTCTAACCACCTCTAGATTACCTCCTCTAGTCACCTCTAGATTACCTGCTCTAACCACCTCTAGATTACCTCATCTAACCACCTCTAGATTACCTGCTCTAACCACCTCTAGATTACCTGCTCTAGCCACCTCTAGATTACCTGCTCTAACCACCTCTAGATTACCTGCTCTAACCACCTCTAGATTACCTGCTCTAACCACCTCTAGATTACCTGCTCTAACCACCTCTAGATTACCTGCTCTAACCACCTCTAGATTACCTCCTCTAACCACCTCTAGATTACCTCCTCTAACCACCTCTAGATTACCTGCTCTAACCACCTCTAGATTACCTCCTCTAGCCATCTCTAGATTACCTCCTCTAACCACCTCTAGATTACCTGCTCTAACCACCTCTAGATTACCTGCTCTAACCACCTCTAGATTACCTGCTCTAACCACCTCTAGATTACCTCCTCTAACCACCTCTAGATTACCTGCTCTAACCACCTCTAGATTACCTGCTCTAACCACCTCTAGATTACCTGCTCTAACCACCTCTAGATTACCTGCTCTAACCACCTCTAGATTACCTGCTCTAACCACCTCTAGATTACCTCCTCTAACCACCTCTAGATTACCTGCTCTAACCACCTCTAGATTACCTGCTCTAACCACCTCTAGATTACCTGCTCTAACCACCTCTAGATTACCTGCTCTACCCACCTCTAGATTACCTCCTCTAACGACCTCTAGATTACCTGCTCTAACCACCTCTAGATTACCTGCTCTACCCACCTCTAGATTACCTCCTCTAACCACCTCTAGATTACCTGCTCTAACCACCTCTAGATTACCTGCTCTACCCACCTCTAGATTACCTCCTCTACCCACCTCTAGATTACCTCCTCTAACCACCTCTAGATTACCTGCTCTAACCACCTCTAGATTACCTGCTCTAATCACCTCTAGATTACCTGCTCTAACCACCTCTAGTTTACCTGCTCTAGCCACCTCTAGATTACCTGCTCTAGTCACCTCTAGATTACCTGCTCTAACCACCTCTAGATTACCTCCTCTAACCACCTCTAGATTACCTGTTCTAGCCACCTCTAGATTACCTGCTCTAACCACCTCTAGATTACCTGCTCTAACCACCTCTAGATTACCTCCTCTAACCACCTCTAGATTACCTGCTCTAACCACCTCTAGATTACCTGCTCTAACCACCTCTAGATTACCTCCTCTAACCACCTCTAGATTACCTGCTCTAGCCACCTCTAGATTATCTCCTCTAACCACCTCTAGATTACCTGCTCTAACCACCTCTAGATTACCTGCTCTAACCACCTCTAGATTACCTGCTCTAACCACCTCTAGATTACCTGCTCTAACCACCTCTAGATTACCTGCTCTAGCCACCTCTAGATTACCTCCTCTAACCACCTCTAGATTACCTGCTCTAGCCACCTCTAGATTACCTGCTCTATCCACCTCTAGATTACCTGCTCTAGCCACCTCTAGATTACCTGCTCTACCCACCTCTAGATTACCTGCTCTAACCACCTCTAGATTACCTGCTCTAACCACCCCTAGATTAACTGCTCTAGCCACCTCTAGATTACCTGCTCTACCCACCTCTAGATTACCTGCTCTAGTCACCTCTAGATTACCTGCTCTAACCACCTCTAGATTACCTGCTCTAACCACCTCTAGATTACCTGCTCTAGCCACCTCTAGATTACCTGATCTAACCACCTCTAGATTACCTGCTTTAGTCACCTCTAGATTAACTGCTCTAGCCACCTCTAGATTACCTGCTCTAACCACCTCTAGATTACCTGCTCTAACCACTTCTAGATTACCTGCTCTAACCACCTCTAGATTACCTGCTCTACCCACCTCTAGATTACCTGCTCTAGCCATCTCTAGATTACCTGCTCTAACCACCTCTAGATTACCTCCTCTAACCACCTCTAGATTGCCTGCTCTAACCACCTCTAGATTACCTGCTCTAACCACCTCTAGATTACCTGCTCTAACCACCTCTAGATTACCTCCTCTAACCACCTCTAGATTACCTGCTCTAGCCACCTCTAGATTACCTGCTCTAACCACCTATAGATTACCTGCTCTAACCACCTCTAGATTACCTCCTCTAACCACCTCTAGATGACCTGCTCTAGCCACCTCTAGATTACCTGCTCTAACCACCTCTAGATTACCTGCTCTAGCCACCTCTAGATTACCTGCTCTAACCACCTCTAGATTACCTGCTCTAACCACCTCTAGATTACCTGCTCTAACCACCTCTAGATTACCTGCTCTAGCCACCTCTAGATTACCTCCTCTAACCACCTCTAGATTACCTGCTCTAACCACCTCTAGATTACCTCCTCTAACCACCTCTAGATTACCTGCTCTAGCCACCTCTAGATTACCTGCTCTAACCACCTCTAGATTACCTGCTCTAGCCTCCTCTAGATTACCTCCTCTAACCACCTCTAGATTACCTGCTCTAACCACCTCTAGATTACCTGCTCTAACCACCTCTAGATTACCTGCTCTAGCCACCTCTAGATTACCTCCTCTAGCCACCTCTAGATTACCTCCTCTAACCACCTCTAGATTACCTCCTCTAGCCACCTCTAGATTACCTGCTCTAGCCACCTCTAGATTACCTCCTCTAACCACCTCTAGATTACCTGCTCTAGCCTCCTCTAGATTACCTGCTCTAGTCACCTCTAGATTACCTGCTCTAACCACCTCTAGATTACCTGCTCTAACCACCTCTAGATTACCTGCTCTAGCCACCTCTAGATTACCTCCTCTAGCCACCTCTAGATTACCTGCTCTAGCCACCTCTAGATTACCTCCTCTAACCACCTCTAGATTACCTCCTCTAACCACCTCTAGATTACCTGCTCTAACCACCTCTAGATTACCTGCTCTAACCACCTCTAGATTACCTCCTCTAGCCAGCTCTAGATTACCTGCTCTAACCACCTCTAGATTACCTACTCTAGCCACCTCTAGATTACCTGCTCTAACCACCTCTAGATTACCTGCTCTAGCCACCTCTAGATTACCTCCTCTAGCCACCTCTAGATTACCTGCTCTAACCACCTCTAGATTACCTCCTCTAACCACATCTAGATTACCTGCTCTAGCCACCTCTAGATTACCTGCTCTAACCACCTCTAGATTGCCTGCTCTAACCACCTCTAGATTACCTGCTCTAACCACCTCTAGATTACCTGCTCTAACCACCTCTAGATTACCTGCTCTAACCACCTCTAGATTACCTGCTCTAACCACCTCTAGATTACCTGCTCTAGCCACCTCTAGATTACCTGCTCTAGCCACCTCTAGATTACCTGCTCTAACCACCTCTAGATTACCTGCTCTAACCACCTCTAGATTACCTGCTCTAACCACCTCTAGATTACCTGCTCTAACCACCTCTAGATTACCTGCTCTAACCACCTCTAGATTACCTGCTCTAGCCACCTCTAGATTACCTCATCTAACCACCTCTAGATTACCTGCTCTAACCACCTCTAGATTACCTGCTCTACCCACCTCTAGATTACCTCCTCTAGCCACCTTTAGATTACCTGCTCTAACCACCTCTAGATTACCTGCTCTAGCCACCTCTAGATTACCTGCTCTAGCCACCTCTAGATTACCTGCTCTGACCACCTCTAGATTACCTGCTCTAGCCACCTCTACACTACCTGCTCTAGCCACCTCTAGACTACCTGCTCTAGCCACTGTGATCTGAAGGCAGAACATACGGTTATCCTATAGTTATATGAGTAATAGCGAGCGCTCTGCGCCTACTGGAACATATCCCATATCAGCCTAGATACTGAATACATTTATCCACATGTACACACCCATCCGCCTGGCCACACCCCCATCCGCTCCTCTACATAAGCAGGGGTGTGGCCATACCAACAGCTCCTTCCCAAGTCTTTCACCACCGAAGGCGAAGACCACGGGGTCCTCAGTGAGTCCAGGGCAGAGCGCTCACTATTACTCATAACTATGGTTATAGGATAACCGTATGTTATATTACGTCATAGCTTACACTCTGCGCCTACTGGAACACAGGAGCTGAGCAGAGCGGAAGCTCGACAAATGTACCCGCTGAGGCACCCCACAACCATCAGAACCGGGGAGGACCCGAGCCCCCGGACCCCCCTACTGGAGGACGGGAGGGAATCGGATCCGACTGCGAAGAGGGTTTAGCAACTCAATGTACAGGGTGAGCACACCGTGGGACTTACCTTCCCACAGAAGAACCCACGACTACACAAGCGCGCAATCCACAAGACACTAGCGAACGAACGGTAAGAAACAAAACTCCTGTTACAACCCCTAATATCACGGGGTCAAGGTCAAAAACCCAACCCCGTGGCAAGGCCGTAGCAGCGGAGCGCGAAGGAGGACCCAGCCTGTGGAAGGGACTGGACCCCCCGGAAAAAAGGGGGCCTGGTGAGGCCAACGACGCCGCAGCATCGAGACCCCACCAGGCGGTCACTAGTGACACCACCCCCCACATCACCAGCGTATCCGACAGGGCCCATCCAAGAGCAGGCCCTTCCCCCCGACAGCACGCCGCCCTGAAGCACTCAAGAGGCTACACCCCTATAGTGGAACCGGGCAGCGCACCGGGGAGACAACCCCCAGAGAGGTTGATCCCTCAATCCAGGTAACAGGTCAAAAAGGACTCGACCTGAGCCTGGAGCACTGCGGACTAGACAGGCGCCAAAGGGGTCTGCTGAAAACAGCACCCCGGCGGAAGGGGCATACGGTATGCTGTGCACCATGTCGCACATTGTCGCAGCCTCCACAAAAAAAAACACCCTCTAGAGGGGCAGAGAAGGCTGACACGATTGGCAGACGTCATGAAAGGTGCAGGGGCACACTCGCAGGCAGACGGGGTCAAGCCCGGCCTAACCCGAGAGTCGACTCCGCTAACAACACACCTGGAAACCAACCACCACCCAACAGGAGGCGGTTGTTCCTATAACCCCCCAAGAAAAAACTCCAAAACACAACTGTGGGTATACGCCGGCTATACAGCAGTACAAGTGTTTCAGTTCTCAAGAAGGGGTTAACCCAGGCCAACAGGTCAACGAGAACGAGTCCGGACCTGGGCCCAGCGGACCGGGACGTATACAGGGATGCCAGAGGGGTACAACAACCACCTTGACAGCCCCCTCCCAGCCCCGCCAAGCAGGAGAAGAGAGGGGCGAAAAAAAGAATGGAGAAGGACCAGGCTCCTTTAGCACAGTGCAAGGTACAACACAATAAGGACCAAGCAATAGTGAAGGATAACACGCAGTGACATAACCACAAACACCTCCATAACACCAAACCCTGCAACGCCCGGGCCAACCCGGCATTTTCCCCCCCGAAAAGCACAAGTCCTCCAGGGTACCAGAAGAGCAGATCTGCGCCCCGGCGGACAACGGGTTAACTGACCTGGTCCGGCGCGACCAGAACCAGTCCCGTGTCCCAATCACGCCACCATCCCCAGTCCCGAGAGGGGGGTAGGTACGCGTGTCGATCCAAAACATCACAGAGGGCGCCACCAAGACGGTCAGAACATAAAGCACCGCGCCCGGTGGCCCACCCCAAAGCGTGAGACCCCTCTGCCAATGCTTTGATCTATTCCGTTATCACCCCCCAGAGATGAACAACAATTCATCGAGACTAACCTAGTACACTGGCGCTTGGAAGAGACAAAACTCCATCCCAGTTGCCCCATAAAAACGCTGTTTCAATGATGAGCAACCAAGGCGTGTGAGCCCATGCGTGGTTCCACACAGAAGCACCCAGGGCCAGCACTATGTACACGTCGAGACCCAAAACATATCAATGGTAATTCTAACAAGAACCCAGATAACGTTCCCTCCAAGCCGCCTGGGAGAACGGCAAGAAGCCGGCCAAAAAACACGGACATGGGTCCCATATGACGTGACAGAGGTAAAAACAACACCCCTGTCAACCCTCTCTACATAAAAGAGAGACTTCCCACGTGAGCAACAAATCGAAAAGATATATGTAACATTGAGCTACGTGACCAAAAGCTCAAGACATATATAACAGAGCGCAGAGCAGAGAACTTTCGTTTAAGTTCACATGCACCGCAAAACCCATCTTGATAACAACAGAGGTCCACCACATGGAGCCTGAAAAGAACTCATGGAAGTCTCACAAGCAATAGAAATGCGCCCAGTGACGTACTCTATGGCGGGGGGAATTCCGTGACCCACCTGGCCAAAAAAGGCGTGGGACCAGGGAATTCCCCCCCCCCCCCTCTCCCTACCCCATGCCGCGCTGACCAATCAGTGCGTCAGGAAGCCCGAAAGACAGAGGGCCCAACCCCCTGACCAATCAGAAAAGAGAGAAGGAGGGGTTTATCAGTTCACCCCCTCATGACCCCACACCCTGGATACGAAGAAAAACAACCAGCAGCGATGATACCCGTGTAGCCAGCATGCTGTATGAAAAAGCGCACATCAACAAGGATAAGCTAAACCAACGCACGGCAGCCACAGACGATAACACGACTGCGAACGGGGTTTATAAACACGGCCGTAGGCTTATGTGCGAACACGACACCCGTGTTTCATGTTTTAAGAAAAAAACACAGAAGTTTAAGAGAGGGTCAAAACCTCGGTACAAGCTACACATACAAGCACTTCTGTAGGCTAACACTCCCAACAAAGTTGTGGACTCGATGCCATGTCACAGGACGACGTTGCCAGAGATGACCTATCATGTCATCAGGGACAGGTGCAGGCAGAGGCTGCGGCAACGCCACGCCATTAGCGGCTGTGGCGGCCGCCATGAGCTCGGGGAACAAGGCACGCAACTCCCCTTGCGCACCTTCCTCCACGTCGCCCGCGTCCCTCACGTGCGGGAGGCTGCCATGTCTGTCGCCACCATCCGACGCGGCAGATAACCGGGCATCTTGTCTCCGGGTCGGAGGTTCTAACCCAACACCGGAGAACAAGGGACCCCAAGGAGACGCAACACTCCTTGCCACACCCCGAGGGGGAGAATGATACGACTCCATTGGGGCATCAAACAAGAGCGCTCCCGCTCCCTCCATATAATCCTCAGTTTCCATCGGAAACGGAGACAGAGCAAGAGCACCCTCGTTCGGCTCCAGCACCTCCCCACAGCCAGGCCGTTCGCCCCTGCAGCTCGCCGCCCTACGACGGGAGCGAGCAGAGGCGAAGAGCCTGCGTCTCAAATCCTCCGCCACCGGAGGAGCTGTCGGCCGACCGTCCACTGGCGGCGGAACCAGAGCTGGAACTAGTCCATCTCACGGGAGACAGCCTTGATTCAACAGCCCCTCGGAGAGGCAGACTCCCCACTGGACGCCGCTCGGGGGCGTGTCCGACTGCCACGACCGTGGAGTCAGAGCAGCCCCACGACGCACGGCGGACGCGGCAATGGAAAAACGCTGCTGAAGGGTGACATCGTCCGAACCCTCCGATTTAGGTGCAGACATTATGACTTAGCTTTTTGTCTAAAATTCGTGAGAGAGAGAAAAAACAAGAAACAATGTCCACGCAGCTCCTCTCCAACAACTATTTTACACTAAACTCAAATGGTGTATACAGACACTTGTCGGTGGTGAAAATAGGGAAGGAGCTGTTAGTATGGCCACACCCCTGCTTATGTAGAGGAGAGGATGGGGGTGTGGCCAGGCGGATGGGTGTGTACAGGTAAATGTGGAGAAATTTATTCAGTATCTAGGCTGATATGGGATAGCGTAAGCTATGACGTAATATAACTATACGTTTCTTATAATCCTAGGGAAGACACCTATCTAAATGAAATAGCCAGCCAGCCAGCCAGTGCTTTTTGACACACACACGCGCGCGCACACACGCACACACACGCACGCACGCACGCACACACACACACACACACACACACAATGAAGTGGGCTGTTAGAAGTGTCAGAAAGATGGTGGGGTGCCCAGATTGGCAGGAGATAATGAGAGGAGAAGTGTAGCAGCCGACTATCTCTGTTTTGGGAGCCGTAATCATAGGTTGTGCCCAGAAGGCGTTCAAACACCTGGCAACCCACACGTCCTTGCAATAGATGAGGATGCAACAGGCTTATCTACAAATAAGACCGTATTGGAACCAATGCCATGTTTCGGTTTTGTAAATTATTTGGGGGGAATTTGAACCATCATCAACATGGGAGATTTTGGTATTAACTCATTGACCGCCGGGGATTAGCCATCGCCCTGTGGTCGCATTGACTGAGTCACCTTGTTTGTAGAGCTATAACTATATTCTATATTATAGCTATGGATACAATACTATGGCCCATTTGACATCACCTATCTATCGTTCAATATGTGAGAACATATTGTGTTATACCGTGGTGAATGGTTTTAGAGCGGTCTAGGGTAATTCATGAAATCCTGAGGTAAAGCCCTATACGTCGATTCCACTATAGACGTTGCCATGTCTTGCCTGTATATGCTATTATCCCGAAATCAAATATATATCATAGCTATTATGTTCCATCATGAATCTACCACAACATATGGATCGGAGATATTTGACACGATTCGATGGAACCGGCAGAACGGCTGCCCTTGCCCGACAAGGAAACATGAAACCGGAGACCTGGGGCCATCCCACAGAGAAAGATACAAGGGTAGAAAGGGTGCTCGATACGCCGTCTAGCGCGATGCGGCTGGTATTGCACTTTTACATTCTCATGAGGATTCCCCATATTAACCCCGAGTCAGTGTGCCTGTAATGAATAGAAATATTGAATAAAAGAAATAATGATCAAATAAAGTATATACGTGGTTGGCGTTCAACGGTTGTCATTGTTGGCGGCCATTGAGTTAAAATTGGTTCTTTACCTTTACCTTACCCTAACTTGGAGCTAGCTGTGCCCCTTGTTTTCAATTGTTAGCCCCTAACTTGGAGCTAGCTGTGCCCCTTGTTTTCAATTGTTAGCCCCTAACTTGGAGCTAGCTGTGCCCCTTGTTTTCAATTGTTAGCCACTAACTTGGAGCTAGCTGTGCCCCTTGTTTTCAATTGTTAGCCCCTAACTTGGAGCTAGCTGTGCCCCTTGTTTTCAATTGTTAGCCCCTAACTTGGATCAGCTCATGGGAACGGAAGGACAAACATACTCAACCCCCCGGTAAAAATGTTAAGCGTGAAGAGAAGTAAACAACTGAAAAAAAAAAAAAAAAAATCCAATAGATTCGGGGCAACAATACATTCTAGGCTGGGTCAAAATGACATTAGTTTTGATTCCGTCCGTTCGATAAATCTTCCATCACCTGGAGGCTAATGGCTCAGTTGTAAGTAAAACTTTAATCCACCCTCAAGCCTGCTGTGAAGACTTCATCTGAGGGTCATGAGAAAGAGCCATCAGAGCAGAAGTGTATTACAGTCCATCCTCCCTGGGGCCTCCGCTTCCCTCGCCAGGGTCAGACGAGGGGGCTGGAGGAGAAATCAATGCTCTGTTGACAAAATCGATAAGCACTCTCCTCCGAGGAAAAACAGTGAGTGATGCTCTAAAATAACTTTCGGGATCCATGGCTCCGGCCTTGCCCGGGTGGGGGGCGGGGGGGTGGGAGTGACCCTCTGAATGCGCACTCTTTAAGAGTATTCTGTGCCCAGAGAGGGCGTCGTGCTTAAGACCCCCCATCTCTCTGGGGAACTCAACCAGAGCCTACTCTCTGGGGAACACAACCAGCGGGAACACAACCAGAGCCTACTCTCTGGGGAACACAACCAGCGGGAACACAACCAGAGCCTACTCTCTGGGGAACACAACCAGAGCCTACTCTCTGGGGAACACAACCAGCGGGAACTCAACCAGAGCCTACTCTCTGGGGAACACAACCAGCGGGAACACAACCAGCAGAATCTCTCTGGGGAACACAACCAGAGCCTACTCTCCTGCGTCTCCTCTGCGGCTCCAGTGAAGAGGGTCACTGAGGGGGAGGGGGCTGCCCACTGGTCACTGAGGGGGAGGGGGCTGCCCACTGGTCACTGAGGGGGAGTGGTCACTGAGGGGGAGTGGTCACTGAGGGGGAGTGGTCACTGAGGGGGTGGGCTGCCCACTCTCCTGTGAAAAACAAACAAACAATAAACAGTATAGCGTTCCAATCTATGACCTCCGCCTTCGAAATGCAAAACCGAGCACTTTATTTAGCCGAGTACAATCTGTTGGCACACTGGAGTTTCAGAGGGATTATGCCTAATGTGCACTCATCCACATAATGCCTTGATTGGATTTTTTTTTAAATAGTTTGAGTAATTTAGCATAATGACAATAAAACAAAACAAAAGAACAGACAGATCTCTAGTCACGCGTGTGGCTCAAACAATAGAGGAGCGGGCTTGCGACCAGATGGCTGCCGGGTCGATCCGAGGACCAGCAGGGAAGTGGATGAAGAAAGCTCTCCCTCAACCAGACCCGGCGCCATGGGCGGGCATCAGGGGGCCTGGCCCGCCCACTGAGTCAGCTGTGCCCACCCTGGTAAAAATATTTTTATTTTTTTATTTTTTTTGTCAATCAAAGTCGACTATCCAAATCCTTAGTCGGGGACAGCCCTAGTGGGCACTGATGTCAAGTTCAAGTTTCTTTAATAGTTGTCATACAGAAGTACAGAATACTTTTATACAAAATGCTTCTTACTGTTACGCTCCAGAGACTGTGCAAGACAAGATAAGTATGAAATAAAATAACATAGTATAGCATGTAAATTAGAAGTAAAAAAAATGAGGTCACAGTGTTCAGTATAGACATATGTACAATGTTCGATGCAGAATAGACGTAACTGAGTTACCATATAATATACAATACTGTGTAGTGTACTAATATACAATACTATATAGTGCAAGGCAGAAATGGGATGAGGTGCAATTTAGGTACAATTTACAGTAGGTGTACGAGTTGTAGTGCAAATCCTTTATCAATAAATATAAAGTGTGTTTGTGTGATCTAAAGTGTGGAGAGTGGGTGCTGCAGTGTGTTGTTTGTTTAATTGAGTGTGTGCGTGTGGGTGTGTGTGCTGTGTGCATTTGATGGTTGTTGCATAGTGTTTATTGTTAGTTTAGCAGCCTGATGGCCTGGGGATAGAAGCTTCTTCTGAGTCTTTCTGTGCTCGCCTTAAGACTCCGGTATCGCTTGCCTGACCGCAGCAGTTCAAAGAGGCAGTTGTTCGGGTGGCTCGAGTCCTTAATAATTCTCTTAGCCTTCCCCCTGCACCGCTTGTTGTAAATGTTCTGGAGGGTGGGAAGCCCCCCTCCAATTGTGCGTTCGGCTGAACGTGTCACTCTTTGTAGTCTGCTACGGTCTTGTGCAGTGCTATTCCCAAACCAGGAGGTGATGTTGCCAGTCAGGATGCTCTCTATTGTACATGAGTAGAAGTTCCTAAGGATCTTCTGAATGACTTGGAACTTCCTTAGGTGCCTGAGGAAGTAGAGGCGTTGTCGTGCCTTCTTCACAACAGTGTCAATGTGTGTGGTCCATGTCAAGTCCTCGGATATGTGGACTCCGAGGTACTTGAAACTGTTCACTCTCTCAACCGGTGCCCCGTTGATGCTGAGGGGGCTGTAGTCCTTGACCCCCAACCTCCTGAAGTCCACAATCATCTCTTTTGTTTTGCTGACGTTCAGGGAGAGGTAGTTCTCCTGACACCACTGTGACAGATTATCTACCTCTTCCAGGTAGGCCCTCTCGTCGTTGGCAGAGATCAGGCCCACCACTACTGTGTCATCAGCAAATTTGATGATTGTGTTGTTGTTCCGCTGTGCCACGCAGTCATGTGTGTACAGGGAGTAGAGGAGGGGGCTCAGAACACAGCCCTGGGGGGCCCCTATGTTGAGCGTGATGGATGAGGAGGTGCAGTTGCCTGCTCTTACCACCTGGGGTCTGCCCGTCAGGAAGTCCAAGACCCACTGGCAGAGGTCGTAGTTCAAGCCCAGGTCCCTGAGCTTGGCTATGAGTTTGGAGGGGACTATGGTATTGAATGCTGAGCTGTAGTCGATGAACAGCATTCTCACATAGTTCCCCTGCCTCTTGTCCAGGTGTGTCAACAACAAGCTGTGAGAATTAGTTTTCTACCCTCAAGAACGTCTTTACAGAACATCGCCTTAGTATGCTTCATCGACGCAAGGCCAATTTAATTCAGTTGGCATTTGAGAAGGACTTAACAAAAAAGTTCAGGAATGAGTGGAGGGACAGTGTTTTAAGAAGATTTCACTCTGTCTCCAAACGCCGCTTGCCGCTCTACTAATGATGGTGAGTAGCCTGTGGAGGAATTTTGTTTGCTTTTTTATGCACTTATTTTTGTCAGTTCCGTTCAGTTTGTCAGTGAATTCAGAAGTGATGAATAAATGGAGACTTTTCAAAGATATAGAATAGAATTGAATAGAAATGTATTATCCTGAGGGAAATTTGACACTGCAAATCACTCAACATTAAACATTTAGACAGAACAAGTCACGAATAAGAATAACAAAACAAATGGCCTAGAATAAAATGAAATAGAATAAAAATAGAATAAAAGATACAGTAAATAAATACAGTAAAAATATACTGAAGTCTATAGTAGGTGTAATATTGCACAGTGCTGTTTAAAAAGAGTCCAGGAAGATGGTAACTGTCACTCTGTGCTCAGTGATGCAGTGAGGCACAGTGATGCATTGTATAAAGTCTGATGGCTGTCGGAATGAAGGACTTCCTGTGCCGTTCAGTGCTGCATTTAGGTAGTGTGAGCCTATAACATGCTCCTCCTGTCAGCCAAGTCTGTGTATAGTGGGTGGGAGGGGTTTTCCCTGATGGCCTGGAGCTTAGCAAGGTTCCTCCTCTCCGCCACCCTCGCTAGAGTCCAGCTCCACCCCAACCACGCTACTGGCCTTCGTGACCATCTTATCCAGCCTGTTTGTGTCCCCTGCTCTCAGTCCGCTGCCCCAGCAGGTCTGTTATATAGATCCGTTCAGTCTGTTTTTGTATAAGTGAATGTTCTTAAGATAGAGAGAAATTAGATTTTTCAATTGCCTCTCTGCTGTTTAGTTCAGCACCGTGGGCAGCGGCAAGCAAGCCACAGCGCCGCTGTCCCAGCTGAAACGTATAAAAGGGAACCCGTGTTGAAAAAACAATTGTGCCCCCCCGAGAACATTTTATGCCCCCCCCCCCCACTAATTTGTTTCTGCAGCCTGGTCTGCCCTCAACTCAACTACAGTCGAAGTGCCCTCGAGCAAGGCACTCTTAATCCTTAAATGCTCTGTCAGTGCCGCTCGGTGGCCAGGAGGTGGCGCTAAGGTGGCGTGTCCGTAGCACGTCTTTCAGCTGACAGTGCTTGAGGGAAGCGCTTATGATCGCTGGTCACGGCTGCTGCGGCCGCTACCGCCAGGCGACTGTTGAAGTCCCATCAGACTGTGGGACACGTGGCCTGAGACGGTGCTGCTGCTGCACTGGGCCTCTCCTGTGGGACACGTGGCCTGAGACGGTGCTGCTGCTGCACTGGGCCTCTCCTGTGGGACACGTGGCCTGAGACGGTGCTGCTGCTGCACTGGGCCTCTCCTGTGGGACACGTGGCCTGAGACGGTGCTGCTGCTGCACTGGGCCTCTCCTGTGGGACACGTGGCCTGAGACGGTGCTGCTGCACTGGGCCTCTCCTGTGGGACACGTGGCCTGAGGCTGCTGCTGCTGCACTGGGCCTCTCCTGTGGGACACGTGGCCTGAGACGGTGCTGCTGCACTGGGCCTCTCCTGTGGGACACGTGGCCTGAGGCTGCTGCTGCTGCACTGGGCCTCTCCTGTGGGACACGTGGCCTGAGGCTGCTGCTGCACTGGGCCTCTCCTGTGGGACACGTGGCCTGAGACGGTGCTGCTGCACTGGGCCTCTCCTGTGGGACACGTGGCCTGAGGCTGCTGCTGCTGCACTGGGCCTCTCCTGTGGGACACGTGGCCTGAGGCTGCTGCTGCACTGGGCCTCTCCTGTGGGACACGTGGCCTGAGGCCCTGTTTAGACGGAAACGCTAGCAGGTGAATCCGCAAAAATATTTTTTCAGATGTGCCTTTTGTTTATACGGAAACCACGTTTTTACGGGGAGAAACCGTAAAAAAGTGAGACCACCTTCCTGGGTGGAATTCCTAGAAACGATAAACCTTCGCGCTCTCGTCTAAACTGTCAAACCGCATAAAACGATGACGAAAGGGTCGTCAAGGCTCTCGTCGCGTACTGCTTACATCACAGGCATGCGCCAGTAGCCTAGAAGCGTAAACAAAGCATGTCTGATTCTATCCATGGCGATCACCTGAAGGCTATCACAACTATTATGACTGGACCCCCACTGTCTGTGAGTGACTCTGCTTTGGTCCAATCACATTCCCCATCCACACTCTGCGAATCAGAGGCAGAGTAGGGCGGGTCTTCACAGCACGTCATGTGACATATGCGCCAATCGTGTGACAGCGGGGCTCCGTCGTTACAGCCTCTTCTGCACGGAGAATTCCACCCCAAAACGCTCGTCTAAACGCAAAATTAAAAGTGAAACCGCAAGACGACTTTTGCGGTTTCTGTTCAGACTTCCATCCCAAAACGCTCGTCTAAACGTAGCCTGAGACGGCTGCTGCACTGGGCCTCTCCGTCAGTGTGAACGTGTTTAACTGTGACCCTGTGCAGCAGGGCGCTGCTGAAACATGGGGCTATACAATCGCCATTATCACAAGGAAAATCACAAATCACAAATGGAAAATAAATAAATGACAGTACGTCTGTATGATACACACAGTATGAAACAAGAATAAGACAAATTTCACAAAAATGCATTCATGGCCAATGTCCAGATGACTTATTTTAAGATAAGATAAGTTAAGATGTTCCTTCGTTAATCCCCTTGGGGAAAAGTCATCAACATTAACAGACAATTAAAGTAGAATAAAATCAAATGGAATATATCATCTAAATTAGAATAAAAATACAATACAAATTAGAATGGAGAATGTATGGAGATGATTTGCCTTTAATGCATTGGGTTCCAACGACGAGAAATCGCGTTGTTGGCCGCCATGCGTTGAGTGCGTATTTTCTCGTTATTTCTTTTATTAGCGATATCCATACATTTTTCATCCATCCAGCCTCACATTATCATTGGGACTGGCTCTGACCTCGAAAAGGGCACATACAGCCCCCTATCGTCTCCCGGATGGTATTGCACCCATTGGATTGGAGTCAATGGAAATGCATCAGAAAAAAAAACTCCGGATTCCACATTTTATTTCTGAGCCATGCTGCATTCATTGAGGCAACCGAAAGCAGCATGGATTATCTGTTTCAAGGTCTAACGTTGGATCAATAAACGCGATCGATATTTGGAATGGCGATCAGGAATTGGATTAATCTTTTTGCAGAACATCTGATGTGAGGTAAGGACTTTATTTGACCAGTCTTGGGGTAATCAGATGTTTTTTCACGTATTTCACAACGTGTCTCATATGTGTGTGTGTGTGTGTGGCGTTAGCGCCAGGCAGGGCATAGATAATCGATATTTCAGCTCACTTCTCTAGCGTGCATAAATACACATATACTATCGATAATCTAGCGTTTATTTGAAAACTATTCATCAATAGGCCGAAAAATGACAACGTGTTTTGTGTATTCCAGTAAAGGGCGATTTTCGTGGATTTTTCTGGAATCACTAGAAATCTTCAAAACTATACTCGTATTCAAAACGGTATAAAACGGAAATGTACTGATGAAAAAACAATCCGTTTCGTACATGTTGACTGCAAGCAAGTCATTGATAAGCGACGGTTGTATTAGACACATAGCCATCATTTAAGATATAGTTTATGCGTTCGCAAATATCCCCGTCCTCTCATTGACTAAAGCGCTGGCACTCAAGCGATAAATAGCGCACCCCCTGCCGGCACACAATGTGTTAAAGGGTAATTTTCTATTAATAGGAACAAAAACCTTTGGAATTGGTCCAGTGTTGAGTGAGATCACATCAGCCTGTGAATCATCTGGGGCATTTTGTGCACAAAGTCAAAGAGCGTCTGCAAAATGTGCAAATGTTTGTTTATTACCCTTTAAATCAACGCCAGACGGCATGTGAACTCAGTGCACTAGCCCAGGCCTTATCTTATCCATCACCCACACGCCCTCCACCCGAAAGACACTTCTGTGCTCCTTAATTAGAGGAACCCGCCTCCCAGAAAGAAATAAAAAACCATCTCCTAATTAACTCCATTGTGTCAGCCTCGGCCCTCCCTCTCTGGAGAGCGCGGCGACAGCAATTTAATTTAATTTCAAACCTTTATTTAAACTCGTGAGACACTGAGGTTACCCTCGTTTACAGTGAGGGCGAACTTACAAAACAAGACACGGTTTATCAGCAAATTCATACATATAGGCACAATAAATAAGAATAGACAATAAAAATCAGCTGAGACAGTTCCAAGTCGACACACAGTGGTTGGAGATCATACTTTTAAATGCAGCGAGAGAAGGAAGAACCTTCAGCTTCAGAGTCAGTTGGAGGGCTTTCCAGGTGTTGGAAGCATCAAAGGAACAAGCAGTTCTATATCATGCTAGCTTCCGCTCAGCGTCATATTGCACATATCTCACTCCAGTGACGTGCACTGAATAAAACCTCACAATGTACCCTCACATACCAACATCCGTCTGACCACACCCCCATCCGCTACCTACATAAGCCGGGGTGGGGCCACACACTCATCTCCTTCTCAAATTTCACCCCAAGAGGAAGTGCCTGTATACCAATCACTTGATATGGGAAAGAAAGTATTTAGCTGAAGAGAGGAAAACAGAAGAAAAAGGAGATACGTTGACATTATATCTTTATTTTCTCTCTCACTATTTTCGAGAACATACGGCGATATTGTCTTCGTCACTGGAGTGTCTGGAAGATGATGATCATTCTGACCTCCACCGGCTTTTTCGTATTAGGGGCTCGCGCGGCTGATATACTCCCCACCTGCAGTCCTCCTTGCTGCGGCTGGATAGGTATTGAACCTCCGGTCATACAGCTGGACTGTGGGAGGCACCGGCTGTTGTGAGAAACTGGTTGCTTCCGAGCTGGGTGAGTAATGTTTTGCTTGCGAGCACTAGTTGTCTGTTAGTGCTATGGGGGCTAGCTGACAATTTTACGAAGGCCGGCCCCAGATTGGGGTCCTCTGCTCGGCTTTTTAAGCGGCGGACGGAGGATCTTGGTGTGACGCCCATGATGGTAAAACTAGTGGGCCGCGACCGAGACCTGGTTGAACCCGGGATTCTCTGGACAAGCGGATGCTTCTCTGTCCCATGCAGGCCCCATCTTTCACATGAATGTGGAAGTACACCCTAAAGCACGAGGAAAAGTGGGCATGGATCTTCGTTATCGGAAGTTCCATGCTCAAGTCGGCTGCAGCCCATACGGGAATTGTGCAGACTCTGCTGCATGTCTGGTATATCACTGTTGAAAACTGTGTTGACATTTCTTTTTCTCTTCCCTCTTAGGATGGGGAGGGACTCAGGCGGCGGCCTGTCTGAAGTGTGGCTTGTTATGTCGTTGTGTACAGTTCAGGTGATAGCTGCTTAGCTTGCGTGCTAGTTTGTGGCCTACTGTTGTTAGCCAGTCAGCTGTTAGCTGCGGCGCTAGCTCGTTGTGTTCACTAGGCTAGGAAACGTTAGCTTGTTGCTATCAGTCGGGCGGCTGTTAGCTTAATGCTACACTGTTGAATGTTACTGTGACTATAACATGCCTTAAACACTCTGACTACGACGTCATCTTTGACAGAGGATGTTAGTCGACCCTACACCCGGGTGCCATGCCAGCGAGGACTTCATCAACATGGAGAACGGCGGCTGGGTGGCGTAGCGGACATTACCCTCGTCACCAACGCAGGAGATGCCGGGTTCGACTCGGTGTCCCGTTGACCAGTGTTGCAGTCCTCTCGGCCTGCGCTCAGGGTGAAGGGAGGAGTCCTGACCGGACTTTAAACACTTCTGCTTTCTTCCCTTCTAAATGTTTTGTAATAACGATGTTTCCAAAATGTGTGTTGCTGCAATACATTGAGGATACGACGCGTGTTGTGTGTGAATTGTCTTGTCACTGGTATAGCTTCTCTCTCCATAGAAAATCGGCGTTGTTTTGTACATGTGTAAAAATGAAGTGGTTAGTTGTGATGAGAACATGTGTGTTCATGTAACGTTTGTAACGTGGGTGAACTCACAACTAAGAGGGTTAATTAACCTGTGAAGCTATGCTTAGTGACATGTGATTGAGGAATGAATCTTTTTCTCAGCCTGTGATGACAATGAACAGCATGTTCACATATTAACAGGGGTACCTGTTCAACCTGGTCGTATCAAGGGTAAGGTAGGAGGGGTGACCCCCCCGGTTTCCCTGGGGCTTCCCCCCCTCCTCTCAGACATGTTTGTTTACAATATATTGTGTCACTGTGTTTGTGGGGATACAATGTAACCCTCAGCTTAAGTTGCTGGGGTTGTGCTTCCGCTTGAGAAACTATTCTTTTCCTAAAGAAAAGGTTGTTTGGTCACTTACTATGTGTGCTTAGCAAGGCCTGTGGCCAATACGTAATCAAGGACTTATGTCTCTCTCGTTATGAAAAACGGCGTTCCTCTGTAGTAAGAGTGTACTTTTGCCATTTTTTTTTGTGATGAAGGGTTGTGTGTGTCGTTGGATCTACAACTGGGTTAGGTTGGCCCACAGAAGCACATGTGTAAGTCTGGTACCGGGGCTCTTAAAGGGGCCCTCTCTGTTCTGTGTTTTTTCCTTAGTAAAACTCAGATGGCAGGTTAGCACATGAGCTATGTGAAGCTGTTAGATGCTTCATGTAGCATGCTATGACTGGGTCATGCTCTACTTTGTCATTACATCGTATCAGGGGTGAGGGGTCGTAAAGGGGTGAACTGGTAAAAATGTAAAAATTGGGTGTGTCCACCGCGGAAATTCCCCCGCCATAGAGTACGTCACTGAGCGCGTTTCTATTGGTAAGACTTCCATGAGTTGTTCAGGTTCCATGTTATGGATCTGTTTCAGGGAGTTGTCAGAGCTCCTCCTCACGAAGCTCCTCCTCAGGGAGAAGTGCCTTCTGTGAGTTCGGACTCTCCTTCCCAGTGAGGGAGCCTCCTCAGAGTTTCAGAGCCTCCTCCTCAGATTGTCAAGGTGAGTAGAACTTCAAAAAGGAGTTCTGCTCTATTGTATGTGTATTCGATTCAATTCGATTATTGAGTGTGTATTGGTTCAGTGCCTCCTCCTCGGAGAGCCCTAACCCAAGTGTTACATAGCTCAATGTTGCAATATTTCTTTTCAATCTATACAGCTCGCGTGGGAAGTCTCTCTGAGGATTCCCGTCTCCTCCCTGTGGTGAGGGTGGCGGGATGTGAAAATGAAAAAAAAATTTACCCTCAGCCGCATCACGTGGGATTCATGTCAGTCTGTGTTTCTTTCTTTTTTAATAAAAAGAGGAAAGAACATGAAGCACGACGGCTCCTTGTCGTTCTCCCAGGTGACTTGGAGGAACAATTTCTGGTGTCTTGTTAGACTATCCATTGATGTGTTTGGGTCTCGACGCGTACATAGTGCTGGCTCGGGGTGTTTCTGATAAGAATCACGCATGAGGCTGGTACGCCTTGGTTGCTCGTTATTAAAACAGCGTTTTTATAGGGCAACTGGGATGGAGGTTTTCTCTTCCGAGCGCCTGTTACTAGGTCTCGACGAATTCTCGTTCATATCTGGGGGATGTTAATGGAATAGATCAAAACATAGGTAGAGGGGTCTCACGCCCTTGGGGTGGGCTACTGAGCGCGGTACGAATGGGACCGTCTGGGTGGCGCCCTCTTTTCATGTTTTAGATCGACACGCGTACCTACCCCCTCTCTTGGAGTGGGGATGTCGGCGTGATTAGGGCACGGGACTGGTTCTGGTCACGCTGGTCCAGGTCAGTTAACCCGTTGTCCGCCGGGGATGCAGATCTGCTGTTCTGGTACCCTGAGGGACTTGTGCTTTTTTCTGGGGAAAAATGCCGGGTCGACCCGGGTGTCACAGGGTTGGGCGTTATGGAGACCCTTTTTTGGGTACATGTTGTACCCTGTGCTCCTTTTTCCTTTCGCCCCTCTCTTACGCATGGCGAAGAGGGGGCTGTTGGGGTGGTCTTATGGACCTCCTCTGGCATCCCTGTGTGCTTCCCGGTCCGCCGGGCCCGGTCTGAAGTTGTGTTTCGTCTGGGCCTGGGATAACCCTGTTTTGAAAACTGAAACACTTGTACTGCGGTATAGCCAGTGTATACCCGCAGGTGTGTTTTGGAGATTTTTCTTGAGGGGTTATAGGAACAACCACTGCATGTGGTACCAAGAGGGTGGTTGATTCCCTGGTGTGTTGGAGCAGAGTCAACTCCCGGGTTACCCGGTTGAGTGTGCCCCTGCACGTTCATGACGTCTACCAATCGTGTCAGCCTTCTCTGCCTCGGCCCCTCTGGGTCGGGTTTTTTTTGGTGGAGGCTTTGTCATGGTGCGCAACAATGCCAGCATACGCCCCTTCCGCCGGGGGTGCTGTTTTCAGTTGACCCCTTTGGCTCCTGTCTCGTCCGCAGTGCTCCAGGCTTGGGTCAAATGCCTGCTGCCTGGATTGAGGGATCGACCCCTTCTGGAGGTTGTCTCCCTGGTGCGCTGCCTGCTCCCGCTGTAGTGTAGCCTCTTGAGTGCTTCGAGTTACGGCCATGCTGACTGCCTGAGTGTGCCAGGGTCAGTGTGCCAGGCGGCGTGCTGGTGGGGGGAAGGGCCCGCTCTTGGATGGGCCCTGTCCGAATACGCTGGCGATTGGGAAGGAGATGAGTGTGTGGCCCCACCCCGGCTTATGTAGGTAGCGGATGGGGGTGTGGTCAGACGGATGTTGGTATGTAAGGGTACATTGTGAGGTTTTATTCAGTGCACGTCACTGGAGTGAGATATGTGCAATATGATGCTGAGCGTCACTAGCATTCATAGAACTACGGTTATATTCATAACCTATCGTTTTTCCTGGTTCAGAGCAAACTGGAGGAACCCTGAGAACCAACCAGTCATTTGAACGTGGAGAACAGGTTCCAAGATTCCAACAGTGTAGTGATGTAAGGGGGAAGCTTACCAATAGGGGCTTTAAAAATAAACAAATACCAATGATAGTTACGCCTTTCAACCAGAGAAGGCCATCCTTTTCATAAAGGACACAGTCACAGTGATGGGGATCATATCTGTCACAAGTAATACATCTGAGGGCAGAGTGATGGTTTAGGAGTTGAAGCTGAAGTCTATATGAATCACATCACCATAATCCATCATTGAAAACGGCTTCAACAATCCTCTTTCTACTAATCACAGGAAAGTGTGGAATAATGATCCTGTTATGGTTTGTAACCGACCCCAATCGCACAACACAAGACAGGTATGAGAGTAAGCAAAGAACTGGGCATTTATTGAAAACAACAGAAAACGGCACTGTCCCTTTAAGGGAGAACACAAATTACAGGAAAACAAGAAATGGGAAAAATAGGCACAGTGCCTTTAAGAGGCGAGCTGGCTAAGGGGAAGGCTAAGGGAAAGGCTAACGGACAGGGCCAGGGCAAGGGAACAGGGCAGGAACAGGGAGGACTAGGAGGACTGGACAGGGATGACTAGGAGGACTAGGAGGACTGGACAGGGAGGACTAGGAGGACTGGACAAGGAGGACTAGGAGGACTAGAAGGACTGGACAGGGAGGACTAGGAGGACTAGAGAGGGGAAACAGGGACAGAGGCCCGCGGAGGCGGGCTGGGGACAGGGAGGACTAGGAGGACTAGAAGGACTGGACAGGGAGGACTAGGAGGACTGGACAAGGAGGACTAGGAGGACTAGAAGGACTGGACAGGGAGGACTAGGAGGACTAGAGAGGGGAAACAGGGTTAAGGCCTTGGACAGGGCGAGGGCTGGAGCTGCTTACAGGGAAGAGTAGGAGGGCGCAGGCTAGACGTCTGGAGGAGAGCGCGCCGGCTCGGAGAGCGCATCTGGCGCGGAGGTCTGAGTGGTGCGCGTCTGCTTGGAGTACGCGCCGGTACGGAGAGCGCATCTGGCGCGGAGGTCTGAGTGGTGCGCGTCTGCTTGGAGTACGCGCCGGTACGAAGAGCGCATCTGGCGCGGAGGTCTGAGTGGTGCGCATCTGCTTGGAGTACGCGCCGGTACGGAGAGCGCATCTGGCGCGGAGGTCTGAGTGGTGCGCGTCTGCTTGGAGTACGCGCCGGTACGGAGAGCGCATCTGGCGCGGAGGTCTGAGTGGTGCGCGTCTGCTTGGAGTACGCGCCGGTACGGAGAGCGCATCTGGCGCGGAGGTCTGAGTGGTGCGCGTCTGCTTGGAGTACGCGCCGGTACGGAGAGCACATCTGGCGCGGAGTCTGGATGCGCGTCTGGAGTGAAGAGCGCGTCTGGCGCGGAGTCTGGATGCGCGTCTGGAGTGCGTCTGGAATGAAGAGCGCGTCTGGCGCGGAGTCTGGATGCGCGTCTGGAGTGCGTCTGGATCGGAGGTCTGGAGTGGAACACTGGAATACCTCCCGTAGAGGATTAGAGAGCGCAGTACAGTGTCTCCCTCCAGGCAAACGGCGACAGGTGGCGAAGGCTTGAGCGCATCTCACGCCGGAGATGAAACAGCATGACAGACAGAAACAGAAACTCCCGTAGGAGCCTACAGATTGAGAACCTCCCGTAGGGGTTTGCTGATAGAGATATGATACGGAACGACCCGACCCCGGACTGAGGGGAAGAGCGAGGTATTTAAAACCCACTGGGGCGCTAATTAGAACACACATCAGGTGCGTGATGGTAATTGATACTTGAACTAGAAGAGTGTGTTCGGCACGAACCAATCAAACAGATACTGACAGATAGTCCAAGGGTGTGGGCTGCTGAAGAGCAGAAGAGACTAAACGAGCGCGAGGGTGGGGGCTGGAGAAGTGAGGAGACAGGGAATTAAAGGTCCAGGGAAAGGCGAACCTCACAGATCCCCTCCCCCCTCATTCCAACCCCCTTCCCATTCCCCCCCCACACCTCACCAATCTGTCTATCCTCCCCCATTTATCTCCCCTTCAACCCTCTCCAGCCTCCCCCAATCCATGTTTTCCCCCTCCTCCTCCCCCTAACTCACCCCCCCCCTCCCCTCCTTGACTCCTCCATTCCAATCGTGGGTGTGTCCATCTTCCTCACCTGGACACACCGATCTTCTATGACTATTATAGATCAGCGTTTCCTTGTCTAAGGGAGCCCGTTATGAGACCCCCCGGCCAGGGGTTTCACCTCTCTCAGGGTGCCCGTTATGAGACCCCCCGGCCAGGGGTTTCACCTCTCTCAGGGTGCCCGTTATGAGACCCCCGGCCAGGGGTTTCACCTCTCTCAGGGAGCCTGTTATGAGACCCCCGGCCAGGGGTTTCACCTCTCTCAGGGAGCCCGTTATGAGACCCCCGGCCAGGGGTTTCACCTCTCTCAGGGAGCCCGTTATGAGACCCCCCGACCAGGGGTTTCACCTCTCTCAGGGAGCCCGTTATGAGACCCCCCGGCCAGGGGTTTCACCTCTCTCAGTGAGCCCGTTATGAGACCCCCCGGCCAGGGGTTTCACCTCTCTCAGGGAGCCCGTTATGAGACCCCCGGCCAGGGGTTTGTCTCAGGGGGCCCGTTATGAGACCCCCGGCCAGGGGTTTCACCGGGCCTCTCAAGCTAATTCTTTGGGTTGTGAGCTAAATAAACCTGTGTTTAACTGCGTTACATTACAGTACATCCTTACTCATGGTATTGGTATATTCCTCTACAAAAGCTAGATCTATTTCTGTACGATGGGCGTCACACGTCCACTCCAAGCGGTTATCTCCCCTTCGGAGCTCCTCTGACGGGTGGATGATCCCTCCCAGCTCACCAGCGCACGTCTGTGTCTCAGATAATGTCGTACGGCTCACACTTGCAACAGGCACTCACACACACACACACACACACACACCACACACACACACACACACACACACACACACACACACACACACACACACACACACACACACACACACACACACACACACACACACACACACACACACACACACACACACACACACACACACACACACACACACGCACGCACGCACGCACGCACGCACGCACGCACGCACGCACGCACGCACGCACGCACACACACACACACTCACACACACTCACACACACACACACACACACACACACACACACACACACACACACACACACACACACACACACACACACACACACACACACACACACACACACACACACACACACACACACACACACACACACACACACACACACACACACACACACACACACACACACACACACACACACACACACACACACACACACACACACACACACACACACACACACACACACACACACACACACACACACACACACACACACACACACACTCACACACACACACACACACACACACACACACACACACACACACCAAGCACAGCTACGTGATTGTTGTAATATTATATACTGTATAGTCTGGGATGACATACCAATGAGAAAAGCGCACCAGGACTTTGTAAAACATGCACTTCCATAGCTCCGTCTGTAGTTAAAACGTTTACGTCGGACCTTCTTCGGATGAATTCTCCTCAAACGTGCCGCCATGGAAACGGCCTAACTCTACGCAGCTTTGGCAAACAAAAATAGAGCGCGAGAAGAAGAACACAGATGTAAGCGTTTTAACTACAGATAGAGTGATGAAACAAAGCCGCGGTGAGTCTTCCTCTGTCACGATGGGGTTAGGTTGAATGCAATAATACAGAAAGGGAAGGAATGGAGGAGGCAGAGGCGAGGAGTGAAGCTTGGAGAAGGGTGTTTACTGTAGAATCCAGTGCAATACAAGGAGAATACAGAAACTAAATAACAAACTTCACAATACAAAAAACAACAAACACTAAGACTTACTAGAGGGAGAACGGTGCGACACGACGTGGAGGAACAGGGGGTAACTGGAGGAATGTCGCCACACAGAAGGGAGGACAGACAGAACCCTATATACCCCAACTAATTAACAATTAAGAACACCTGGCCAACACAGAATCACAAACAACCCCTAGACAATAAGCAAAGAACAAATAAACACAACTAAACACAAAGGCAACTCCTAACAACCCAACACAGTGCATGACATCACACCAGGGAAGGGAAAGACAATGACAGCACACACCAGGACACCACATTGATTACACAATTAATTATTGTTAATACAGTGGTCAAGATATTTGTCATTGTAGCGTGCACCAATTGTTTGTGACCACTAGAGGGTGGTAGGGCGCCAATATCAGGCCGAGGGCCAATGTCAGATGTAGGGCATTGCCCAAAGTTAGGTGGAGGGTACTGCCCACTGTCAGGTGGAGAGCACTGCTCAAAGTTACCATCCTGACCCGTCCAACCATGACCGGGCCTAGGATCCTGACAGTACCTCCCCCTCAACGGGGGGCTTCCAGACCACCGAAGACAACGTCCATAGCCAGGCGAGGGAGGAAGCTGGAACCCCGGAGAGGATCCAGGGAGGAGACCCGAAGACCAGGGGCCGGGAGGCCGAGCGAAAACCCCAGGAGGGGCATAGCAGCCAGGGGGGTAGAAAACGGGCGCAGATGCCCGGAGAGGGGGGGTGGGGACGGGAACAGAGGCCCGGGGAGGAGAACTGGACCTGGGAGTGGAAGCTGGACCAGCTGTGGAGGCCTTACTAGCCATACTAGCCTCGGGGGCTAGGCTAACTGTGGGCCCTGGACTCACTGTGGGAACTGTGCTAGCTGAGAATGCCTGGCTAGCTGCCGAGGCTAAGCTAACAGTCGGGGAGAGCCTAGCAGCTCCTGTCCTAATAGCCCTCCTAGGCCTGCTAGCTGCAGAGACCTGACTAGCTTGGGACATCTGGTCCGTCTCAGCTACCAGGCTCACCCTGAACCTGGAGCCTAGGGTGGCAGTGGGCATCTGGTTAGCTACTGTAGCGGGGCTAACAGGCGGAGCTAGGTTAGCTGGGAGTGGCTGGTTAGCTATTGACACGAAGCTAACGGGCGGAGCTAGGTTAGCTGGGAGTGGCTGGTTAGCTATTGACACGAAGCTAACAGGCGGAGCTAGGTTAGCTGGGAGTGGCTGGTTAGCTATTGACACGAAGCTAACGGGCGGAGCTAGGTTAGCTGGGAGTGGCTGGTTAGCTATTGACACGAAGCTAACGGGCGGAGCTAGGTTAGCTGGGAGTGCCTGGCTAGCTTGGGACATCTGGTCCGTCTCCGGTACTAGGCTCACCCTGAACCTGGAGCCTAGTCTGGCAGTGGAGACTGTGCTAGCTGGAGACATCTGGTCTGTCTCAGATACTAGGCTCACCCTGAACCTGGAGCCTAGTCTGGCAGTGGAGACTGTGCTAGCTGGAGACATCTGGTCTGTCTCAGATACTAGGCTCACCCTGAACCTGGAGCCTAGTCTGGCAGTGGAGACTGTGCTAGCTGGAGACATCTGGTCTGTCTCAGATACTAGGCTCACCCTGAACCTGGAGCCTAGTCTGGCAGTGGAGACTGTGCTAGCTGGAAACGGCCGGTTAGCTATTGACACGAAGCTAACGGGCGGAGCTAGGTTAGCTGGGAGTGGCTGGTTAGCCCTTGACACAAGGCTAACCGGCGGAGCTATGTTAGCTGTGGACGTCTGGTTAGCTGTATGAGCGGAGCTAACGGGTAGAGCTGTACCAACTGGGGACGTCTGGCCATCTATAGTGGCGGAGCTAACAGGCGGAGCTGTGCTAACTGGAGACGACCGGTTAGCTATTGGCACGAAGCTAACGGTCGGAGCTATGTTGGCTGTAGACGACAGATCGGCGATGGACATCCGAGCAGCCTCAGCGGCTGTGGGAGGATCTAGGCTGACCGTAAGCCTGAGAACAGTCGGCAGGCTAGCTACCCTAGCCTCCGACTTGTGCTTCTCCATGAGGCCAGCAACATGTTCAGCCATCTCCCACATCGCTGGTCCAGTGTCGGATTCTCCATGGCGACCTGGTCGATCTCCCGGAGCAGGAACCCCCACTTGGCCGGTGAGTAATGCTTCATGTCAGTCTCACCGGCCATCAGGCTCAGGACGACCCGAATGGTATCGCTTGCCCTTTCTGCTGTATTCATTATTGGTGGCGACATTCTGTCACGATGGGTTAGGTTGAATGCAATAATACAGAAAGGGAAGGAATGGAGGAGGCAGAGGCGAGGAGTGAAGCTTGGAGAAGGGTGTTTACTGTAGAATCCAGTGCAATACAAGGAGAATACAGAAACTAAATAACAAACTTCACAATACAAAAAACAACAAACACTAAGACTTACTAGAGGGAGAACGGTGCGACACGACGTGGAGGAACAGGGGTAACTGGAGGAATGTCGCCACACAGAAGGGAGGACAGACAGAACCCTATATACCCCAACTAATTAACAATTAAGAACACCTGGCCAACACAGAATCACAAACAACCCCTAGACAATAAGCAAAGAACAAATAAACACAACTAAACACAAAGGCAACTCCTAACAACCCGACACAGGCCGAGGGCCAATGTCAGATGTAGGGCATTGCCCAAAGTTAGGTGGAGGGTACTGCCCACTGTCAGGTGGAGAGCACTGCTCAAAGTTACCATCCTGACCCGTCCAACCATGACCGGGCCTAGGATCCTGACATCCTCTTGATGTTTATTACCAGACTATATATTAATCTTTGTTGTTGTGAGCCTGAGCGAATATGCGCGACGGCGTGAGTGCGTAGGGAAAGCGTCGGCCGTTATCCACAGCCAGTTTATCAAGCTGGGATGCCGTTAGTGACCACCAGGGGGGGATGATGATGAAGTGCTGCTCACGACAGTTCAAATGACATTTTCTGCACTGTCGTCGAAAACACATCTGACCCCATGTGGCGGGACACCTACTTGGCTTGGGGGGGGGGGGGGGGGGGGCTGTGAACACTCAAACACCACCGACGGACACGTTTAAGTCTGCCAGCGTTCTCTCACTTTCCTCAAGGACGCAGCAGGACCCCCTGGGCTCCGCGGCGTGGGGGGGGGGGGGGGGGGGGGGGGGGCGCTGCACTTTTCTGATCTTCAGGTGTTCCTATTTTGCCATCTACCCCCACCTCTCTCTCTCTCTCTCTCTCTCTACCTCCCTATACCTACCCCCCACCTCTCTCTCTCTCTCTCCCTTCTTCCTCCCTATACCTACCCCCCACCTCTCTCTCGCTCTCTCTCTCTCTGCCTCTCTCTCGCTCTCTCTCTCTCTCTGCCTCTCTCTCTCTCTCTCTCTCTCTCTCTCTCTCTCTCTCTCTCTCTCTCTCTCTCTCTCTCTCTCTCTCTCTCTCTCTCCTCTCTCTCTCTCTCTCTCTCTCTCTCTCTCTCTCTCTCTCTCTCTCTCTCTCTCTCTCTCTCTCTCTCTCTCTCTCTCTCTCTCTCTCTCTCTCTCTCTGCCTCTCTCTCTCTCTCTCTCTCTCTCTCTCTCTCTCTCTCTCTCTCTCTCTCTCTCTCTCTCTCTCCCTTCTTCCTCCCTATACCTACCCCCCACCTCTCTCTCCCACCTCTCTCTCTCTCCCCCCTCCCTCCCACCTCTCTCTCTCCCCCACCTCTCTCTCTCCCCCTCCCTCCCTCCTCTCTCTCTCCCCCTCCCTCCTCTCTCTCCCCCTCCCTCTCTCTCTCCCCCTCCCCCACCTCTCTCTCTCTCCCTCCCTCTCTCTCTCCCCCTCCCTCCTCTCTCTCCCCCTCCCTCTCTCTCTCCCCTCCCTCCCTCCTCTCTCTATCTCCTCCCCTCCCTCCTCTCTCTCCCCCTCCTCTCTCTCTCCCCCTCCCACCTCTATCTCTCTCTCCCCCACCTCTCTCTCTCCCCTCCCTCCCTCCTCTCTCTCTCTCTCTCTCTCTCCCCTCCCTCTCTCTCTCCCCCTCCCTCTCTCTCTCCCCTCCCACCTCTCCTCTCTCTCTCCCCCACCTCTCTCTCTCCCCCTCCCTCCTCTCTCTCCCTCCCTCTCTCTCTCCCCTCCCTCCCTCTCTCCTCTCTCCCCCACCTCTCTCTCTCTCTCTCCCTCTCCCCCCCCCTCCCCCCTCCCACCTCTCTCTCTCTCTCTCTCCCCCACCTCCTCTCTCTCCCCTCCCCCCCCTCCCACTCTCCTCTCTCTCCCCCCCCCTCCCTCCCTCTCTCTCTCTCTCTCTCCTGGTTAGCCTCAGTCTGGAGGACAGTGTGCTGGGTCTGATGCACATTCTGCCCTTGCCTGTTTCGTACTGTGCATCTCCAGCTTCTCTACATTTACATTTTACATTTATTTATGTTTAAAAGGGGTTTAAAGTGGCAATCTAGATCAAAAACCCTTGTGTTAAGTGCTCCATCATGGTGATAACTGATCGGCACCAGTCATTGGGAACGAGGCCTAGAGCAGTGGTGTCGAGGACCCCCAAATTAATACACATCTGTGGACCCCTGTTTGATAAGATATATTGTCTCTGCAACCAGCAACATTCTCATCAGTAGCGGGCCAGGTATCTTTCATCTAGGGCTTCAATGCTGTCAATTAAGCCATTGAACCGACTTTGAATAACCTCACCTTGACACAAGGGCTATTAGGCTATTGTCGTTGGACGTAACCACCCGTATACACAGTGACAGTACTGTGAGGAATCCTGCACGCAGCCTAACGAGGGGCGTGCCGCTTTTCACCTTCACGCACCTGTTGGGAGTTTGCGATCAGCTCGGGAGAGTACTTGTATCGCAGACTCCCCTCCACTCCTGGTCGGGTCGTTCTTGTTGCTACCATCACCTGCCGCGTCTCCGGCGTGAGACGACGTGCCCCCCGTCACCACCTGTCGCCGTTTGCCTGGAGTGGGACACCGCCTTCGCTCTCTAATACTCCACGGGAGGATTCCAGTGTTCCCACTCCAGACGTCGTGCCGGCTACTTCCCAACTCCCTCTTCGTGTCCTGGTTCCTGGGGTGAGGCTCGCCATCGCTCCCTATTACTCCACGGGAGGACGGCGTGTTCTCACCCCGTTCCCCTCTGACCCCCTGTGTGCTGCGTTGCCCGTGGGCAGCATCTGGTCTGGGAGGAGGATTCCTTGGCAGAGCCGAGCCGCAGAGCCCTACTCGGTTGTAGGGACGAAGAAGATCCTGTTACTTTTTACCAGCCTGTTCGCCCCTTAAAGACACAGTGCCGCCTTTTCGTATTAAATAAATAATGCCCTGTTTTTGGCTAACTCTCATACCTGTCTTGTGTTGTGTGCTATTGGGGTCGGTTTCAAACCATAACAAGTACGTTATCCAGTGATTTAACACAAGGCTCAACACTTACAGAGACCTGAGGGTGACCATTAAGGACGCACCACTATTTACATTTACATTTTACATTTAGTCATTTAGCTGACGCTTGTATCCAAAGCTACTTACACGTTCTGTACGACAAGTCATCAGGAAGGGTACAACTCTATCAGCTGAGCAACAATGTTCATCAAAGTGTTGAGTGCTACAGTGTAGGTTAGTTTATTAGGACAAGTGCATAATAATAATAATAATAATAATTTAGGACCTGCTCAGAGGTCATCAATCGGCACATATGCGATGCATGCATGCAATTCGTATCTGCGATTAACCCATCCCGTCGTCCTTCCCCCACAAGGGCAGCCGGGAGCAGACGGGCGTCAACGTGAGCCGCGCCAGGGGACCAATCCAAGTGCTCCTGTCCGTCTTCGTCAAGGACGCCACAGCGTTAGCGATCTTGTTGTTGTGCATGTTTTTCCATTGGGTTTATCTTATCGGGGGGGAACCCTTGCGAGCACGAGGAGAACATGCAAACTCCACACAGAAAGGCCTGGGAGATACCCCACCTGGGTAACTGGCATCATGGAAACCTGGTCCCCAAGCGGGAATCGAACCCTGGACCTTCTTGCTGTGAGGCGACAGTGTTAACCACTACACCACCGTGCCGCGTGCATGACAGTAAGGTTAGTTAGGGTTAGATTATTTTATTTATTTATTTATTATTTAATTTGTTTCTACATCTACACACTCTGCTTAGTTCGTCATTTGTGCTCCTCTCCTCCTCAGTCCGTAGCAATGACATAGCTTGTAATTGTTAGTAGCCATATATTATTTTCCATACTTTGTTCTGACTTGTTCTGAAGGATTTGAGTTTTCTTATAAGATAAGATCATTAATACGATTATATAGGTCTAAGCTTTATCACACACAAGAGTCAACATTCTCTATATACTGTATCTGCTATGCTCTCTTGCACTGTGCGCTGTAATATAATGTACAAACCTATACATTTGTACATGATATTATTCAGAGCATACATTTCTGTATATTTACAATGTATTTTCTCCCGCACTCCTGCACTGTTTATAATGTAAATTGGAGGGCAATTGTCACTTCCTCACCGTGTACACAACTCCGTAGGTATCCGTCGACTCCTATAGTTACGTCGGTATGTAAACAGGAACCCTGCGTTCGTATCCTTTATCTCTTTTCTTTCCATTACGTTCTCAGTGCAGCCACGCTGTGAAGTGATGTGGAAGACCTCCCATGGCAACACCCCCCCCCCCCTCCCGCTTCATCTCCGCACACTGTGTGACACGAGTCTGTTATTACTGACCGCGCTCTATCTGATGAGAGGTTAGACAGCGGCCTCTATTGAAACACGACCGGTGTTTTATCCGGCGGGATCTTACGGCAAAACCTTAGTGCGGCTGCATCTCCCCCCCCCCCCCGCTCCCTCCACCCCCCCCCCCCCCACCCCCCCCCACCATCACAACACATCACATCGAGACGTATATATTTATGAGCTGTGTAGAAGAAGGCGTGCAATTTCCTTGCATGGCCTTTTGTTAACACCTCCCTCCCCCTGTATCCTCCTCTCCTCGCCCCTCACCTGGTCATCCCTCCCCCCTGTATCCTCCTCTCCTCTCTCCTCACCTGCTCATCCCTCCCCCCTGTATCCTCTCCTCCTCTCTCCTCACCTGGTCATCCCTCCCCCCTGTATCCTCCTCTCCTCTCTCCTCACCTGGTCATCCCTCCCCCTGTATCCTCCTCTCCTCTCTCCTCACCTGGTCATCCCTCCCCCCTGTATCCTCCTCTCCTCTCTCCTCACCTGGTCATCCCTCCCCCTGTATCCTCCTCTCCTCTCCCCTCACCTGGTCATCCCTCCCCCCTGTATCCTCCTCTCCTCTCTCCTCACCTGGTCATCCCTCCCCCTGTATCCTCCTCTCCTCCCCCCTCACCTGCTCATCCCTCCCCCTGTATCCTCCTCTCCTCCCCCCTCACCTGCTCATCCCTCCCCCTGTATCCTCCTCTCCTCTCCCCTCACCTGGTCATCCCTCCCCCTGTATCCTCCTCTCCTCTCCCCCCTCACCTGCTCATCCCTCCCCCTGTATCCTCCTCTCCTCTCCCCTCACCTGGTCATCCCTCCCCCTGTACCCTCCTCTCCTCCTCTCCCCTCACCTGGTCATCCCTCCCCCCTGTATCCTCCTCTCCTCCCCCCTCACCTGCTCATCCCTCCCCCTGTATCCTCCTCTCCTCTCCCCTCACCTGGTCATCCCTCCCCCTGTATCCTCCTCTCCTCTCCCCTCACCTGGTCATCCCTCCCCCTGTATCCTCCTCTCCTCTCCCCTCACCTGGTCATCCCTCCCCCTGTATCCTCCTCTCCTCTCTCCTCACCTGCTCATCCCTCCCCCTGTATCCTCCTCTCCTCTCCCCTCACCTGCTCATCCCTCCCCCTGTATCCTCCTCTCCTCTCCCCTCACCTGCTCATCCCTCCCCCTGTATCCTCCTCTCCTCTCTCCCTCACCTGCTCATCCCTCCCCCTGTATCCTCCTCTCCTCTCCCCTCACCTGCTCATCCCTCCCCCTGTATCCTCCTCTCCTCCCTCACTGCTCATCCCTCCCCCCTGTATCCTCTCCTCTCCCCTCACCTGCTCATCCCTCCCCCTGTCATCCGATCCTCTCCTCCCCCCTCACCTGCTCATCCCTCCCCCTGTATCCTCCTCTCCTCTCCCCTCACCTGCTCATCCCTCCCCCTGTATC
>NC_140181.1:13531462-13541462 GCF_963971535.1 Notolepis coatsorum
GCTTCTCTACATTTACATTTTATACATTTATTCATGTTTAAAAGGGGTTTAAAGTGGCAATCTATCCAAGAGATCAACTTATAACTTATCGGCACCAGTGTGCTGCAGACAGTCATTGGGAACGAGGCCTAGAGCAGTGGTGTCGAGGACCCCCAAATTAATACACATCTGTGGACCCCTGTTTGATAAGATTATATTGTCTCTGCAACCAGCAACATTCTCATCAGTAGCGGGCCAGGTATCTTTCATCTAGGGCTTCAATGCTGTCAATTAAGCCATTGAACCGACTTTGAATAACCTCACCTTGACACAAGGGCTATTAGGCTATTGTCGTTGGACGTAACCACCCCGTATACACAGTGACAGTACTGTGAGGAATCCTACACGCAGCCTAACGAGGGGGCCTGCCGCTTTTCACCTTCTCGCGCACCTGTTGGGAGTTTGCGATCAGCTCGGGAGAGTACTTGTATCGCAGACTCCCCTCCACTCCTGGTCGGGTCGTTCTTGTTGCTACCATCACCTGCCGCGTCTCCGGCGTGAGACGGCGTGCCAGCCATCACCACCTGTCGCCGTTTTGCCTGGAGTGGGACACCGCCTTCGCTCTCTACTACTCTACGGGAGGACTCCAGTGTTCCCACTCCAGACGTCAAGCCGGCTACTTCCCAGCTCCCTCTTCGTGATCCTGTTCCTGGGGTGAGGCTCGCCATCGCTCCCTATTACTCCACGGGAGGACGGCGTGTTCTCACCCGTTCCCCTCGGACCCCCTGTGTGCTGCGTTGCCCGTGGGCAGCGTCTGGTCTGGAGGAGGAGGATTCCTTGGCAGAGCTGAAGCCGCAGAGCCCTACTCGGTTGTAGGGACGAAGAAGATCCCTGTTACTTTTTACCAGCCTGTTCGCCCGTTAAAGGCACAGTGCCGCTTTTTCGTATTAAATAAATAATGCCCTGTTTTTGGCTAACTCTCATACCTGTCTTGTGTTGTGTGCTATTGGGGTCGGTTTCAAACCATAACAAGTACGTTATCCAGTGATTTAACACAAGGCTCAACACCTACAGAGACCTGAGGGTGACCATTAAGGACGCACCACTATTTACATTTTACATTTAGTCATTTAGCTGACGCTTGTATCCAAGCTACTTACACGTTCTGTACGACCAAGTCATCAGGAAGGGTACAACTCTATCAGCTGAGCAACAATGTTCATCAAAGTGTTGAGTGCTACAGTGTAGGTTAGTTTATTAGGACAAGTGCATAATAATAATAATAATAATAATTTAGTAATCAATCGGCACATATGCGATGCATGCATGCAATTCGTATCTGCGATTAACCCATCCATCGTCCTTCCCCCACAAGGGCAGCCGGGAGCAGACAGGCGTCAACGTGAGCCCGGGGACCAATCCAAGTGCTCCTGTCCGTCTTCGTCAAGGACGCCACAGCGTTAGCGATCTTGTTGTTGTGCATGTTTTTTCCATTGGGTTTATCTTATCGGGGGGGAAACCCTTGCGAGCACGGGGAGAACATGCAAACTCCACACAGAAAGGCCTGGGAGATACCCCAGCTGGGTACCTGGCATCATGGAAACCTGGTCCCCAAGCGGGAATCGAACCCTGGACCTTCTTGCTGTGAGGCGACAGTGTAAACCACTACACCACCGTGCCGCGTGCATGACAGTAAGGTTAGTTAGGGTTAGATTATTTTATTTATTTATTTATTATTTAATTTGTTTCTACATCTACACACTCTGCTTAGTTCGTCATTTGTGCTCCTCTCCTCCTCAGTCCGTAGCAATGACATAGCTTGTAATTGTTAGTAGCCATATATTATTTTCCATACTTTGTTCTGACTTGTTCTGAAGGATTTGAGTTTTCTTATAAGATAAGATCATTAATATGATTATATAGGTCTAAGCTTTATCACACACAAGAGTCAACATTCTCTATATACTGTATCTGCTATGCTCTCTTGCACTGTGCGCTGTAATATAATGTACAAAACTATACATTTGTACATGATATTATTCAGAGCATACATTCCTGTATATTTAAAATGTATTTTCTCCCGCACTCCTGCACTGTTTATAATGTAAATTGGAGGGCAATTGTCACTTCCTCACCGTGTACACAACTCCGTAGGTATCCGTCGACTCCTATAGTTACGTCGGTATGTAAACAGGAACCCTGTGTTCGTATCCTTTATCTCTTTTCTTTCCATTACGTTCTCAGTGCAGCCACGCTGTGAAGTGATGTGGAAGACTTCCCATGGCAACACCCCCCCCTCCCGCTTCATCTCCGCACACTGTGTGACACGAGTCTGTTATTACTGACCGCGCTCTATCTGATGAGAGGTTAGACAGCGGCCTCTATTGAAACACGACCGGTGTTTTATCCGGCGGGATCTTACGGCAAAACCTTAGTGCGGCTGCATCTCCCCCCCCGCTCCCTCCACCCCCACCATCACAACACATCACGACGTATATATTTATGAGCTGTGTAGAAGAAGGCGTGCAATTTCCTTGCATGGCCTTTTGTTAACACCTCCCTCCCCCTGTACCCTCCTCTCCTCGCCCTCACCTGCTCATCCCTCCCCCTGTATCCTCCTCTCCTCGCCCTCACCTGCTCATCCCTCCCCCTGTATCCTCCTCTCCTCTCCCCTCACCTGGTCATCCCTCCCCCTGTATCCTCCTCTCCTCTCCCCTCACCTGGTCATCCCTCCCCCTGTATCCTCCTCTCCTCTCCTCTCACCTGCTCATCCCTCCCCCTGTATCCTCCTCTCCTCTCCCCTCACCTGCTCATCCCTCCCCCTGTATCCTCCTCTTCCTCTCCCCTCACCTGGTCATCCCTCCCCCTGTCTCCTCCTCTCCTCTCCCCTCACCTGGTCATCCCTCCCCCTGTATCCTCCTCTCCTCTCCCCTCACCTGGTCATCCCTCCCCCCTGTATCCTCCTCTCCTCTCCCCTCACCTGCTCATCCCTCCCCCTGTACCCTCCTCTCCTCTCCCCTCACCTGCTCATCCCTCCCCCTGTATCCTCCTCTCCTCTCCCCTCACCTGGTCATCCCTCCCCCTGTATCCTCCTCTCCTCTCTCCTCACCTGGTCATCCCTCCCCCTGTATCCTCCTCTCCTCTCCCCTCACCTGGTCATCCCTCCCCCTGTATCCTCCTCTCCTCTCCCCTCACCTGCTCATCCCTCCCCCTGTATCCTCCTCTCCTCTCTCCTCACCTGCTCATCCCTCCCCCCTGTCTCCTCCTCTCCTCTCCCCTCACCTGGTCATCCCTCCCCCTGTATCCTCCTCTCCTCTCTCCTCACCCGGTCATCCCTCCCCCTGTATCCTCCTCTCCTCCTCCCTGTATCCTCCTCTCCTCTCTCCTCACCTGGTCATCCCTCCCCCTGTATCCTCCTCTCCTCTCCCCTCACCTGGTCATCCCTCCCCCTGTATCCTCCTCTCCTCTCCCCTCACCTGGTCATCCCTCCCCCTGTATCCTCCTCTCCTCTCTCCTCACCTGGTCATCCCTCCCCCTGTATCCTCCTCTCCTCTCTCCTCACCTGGTCATCCCTCCCCCTGTATCCTCCTCTCCTCTCCCCTCACCTGGTCATCCCTCCCCCTGTCTCCTCCTCTCCTCTCTCCTCACCTGCTCATCCCTCCCCCTGTATCCTCCTCTCCTCCCCCCTCACCTGCTCATCCCTCCCCCCTGTATCCTCCTCTCCTCTCTCCTCACCTGGTCATCCCTCCCCCAGTATCCTCCTCTCCTCTCTCCTCACCTGGTCGTCCCTCCCCCTGTATCCTCCTCTCCTCTCCCCTCACCTGCTCATCCCTCCCCCTGTATCCTCCTCTCCTCTCTCCTCACCTGGTCATCCCTCCCCCTGTATCCTCCTCTCCTCTCCCCTCACCTGCTCATCCCTCCCCCCTGTATCCTCCTCTCCTCTCTCCTCACCTGCTCATCCCTCCCCCTGTATCCTCCTCTCCTCTCCCCTCACCTGGTCATCCCTCCCCCTGTATCCTCCTCTCCTCTCTCCTCACCTGGTCATCCCTCCCCCCTGTATCCTCCTCTCCTCTCTCCTCACCTGCTCATCCCTCCCCCTGTATCCTCCTCTCCTCTCTCCTCACCTGGTCATCCCTCCCCCTGTATCCTCCTCTCCTCTCTCCTCACCTGCTCATCCCTCCCCCTGTATCCTCCTCTCCTCTCCCCTCACCTGGTCATCCCTCCCCCTGTATCCTCCTCTCCTCTCTCCTCACCTGGTCATCCCTCCCCCCTGTATCCTCCTCTCCTCTCCCCTCACCTGCTCATCCCTCCCCCCTGTATCCTCCTCTCCTCTCCCCTCACCCGCTCATCCCTCCCCCCTGTATCCTCCTCTCCTCTCCCCTCACCCGCTCATCCCTCCCCCTGTATCCTCCTCTCCTCTCTCCTCACCTGGTCATCCCTCCCCCTGTATCCTCCTCTCCTCTCTCCTCACCTGCTCATCCCTCCCCCTGTATCCTCCTCTCCTCTCTCCTCACCTGCTCATCCCTCCCCCTGTATCCTCCTCTCCTCTCTCCTCACCTGGTCATCCCTCCCCCTGTATCCTCCTCTCCTCTCTCCTCACCTGGTCATCCCTCCCCCTGTATCCTCCTCTCCTCTCTCCTCACCTGCTCATCCCTCCCCCTGTATCCTCCTCTCCTCTCCCCTCACCTGGTCATCCCTCCCCCTGTATCCTCCTCTCCTCTCTCCTCACCTGGTCATCCCTCCCCCTGTATCCTCCTCTCCTCTCTCCTCACCTGGTCATCCCTCCCCCCTGTATCCTCCTCTCCTCTCTCCTCACCTGGTCATCCCTCCCCCTGTATCCTCCTCTCCCCTCACCTGGTCATCCCTCCCCCTGTATCCTCCTCTCCTCTCTCCTCACCTGGTCATCCCTCCCCCTGTATCCTCCTCTCCTCTCTCCTCACCTGCTCATCCCTCCCCCTGTATCCTCCTCTCCTCTCCCCTCACCTGGTCATCCCTCCCCCCTGTATCCTCCTCTCCTCTCCCCTCACCTGGTCATCCCTCCCCCCTGTATCCCCCTCTCCTCTCTCCTCACCTGCTCATCCCTCCCCCCTGTACCCTCCTCTCCTCTCTCCTCACCTGCTCATCCCTCCCCCCTGTATCCTCCTCTCCTCTCCCCTCACCTGCTCATCCCTCCCCCTGTATCCTCCTCTCCTCTCCCCTCACCTGCTCATCCCTCCCCCTGTATCCTCCTCTCCTCTCCTCTCACCTGGTCATCCCTCCCCCTGTATCCTCCTCTCCTCTCCCCTCACCTGCTCATCCCTCCCCCTGTATCCTCCTCTCCTCTCCCCTCACCTGCTCATCCCTCCCCCTGTATCCTCCTCTCCTCTCCCCTCACCTGCTCATCCCTCCCCCTGTACCCTCCTCTCCTCGCCCCTCACCTGGTCATCCCTCCCCCCTGTATCCTCCTCTCCTCTCCCCTCACCTGGTCATCCCTCCCCCTGTATCCTCATCTCCTCTCCTCTCACCTGCTCATCCCTCCCCCTGTATCCTCCTCTCCTCTCCCCTCACCTGCTCATCCCTCCCCCTGTACCCTCCTCTCCTCGCCCCTCACCTGGTCATCCCTCCCCCCTGTATCCTCCTCTCCTCGCCCCTCACCTGGTCATCCCTCCCCCTGTATCCTCCTCTCCTCTCTCCTCACCTGGTCATCCCTCCCCCTGTATCCTCATCTCCTCTCTCCTCACCTGCTCATCCCTCCCCCCTGTATCCTCCTCTCCTCTCCCCTCACCTGCTCATCCCTCCCCCTGTATCCTCCTCTCCTCTCTCCTCACCTGGTCATCCCTCCCCCTGTATCCTCCTCTCCTCGCCCCTCACCTGGTCATCCCTCCCCCTGTATCCTCCTCTCCTCTCCCCTCACCTGCTCATCCCTCCCCCTGTACCCTCCTCTCCTCGCCTCTCACCTGCTCATCCCTCCCCCCTGTATCCTCCTCTCCTCTCTCCTCACCTGGTCATCCCTCCCCCTGTATCCTCCTCTCCTCTCTCCTCACCTGGTCATCCCTCCCCCTGTATCCTCCTCTCCTCTCCCCTCACCTGCTCATTCCCTCCCCCTGTATCCTCCTCTCCTCTCCCCTCACCTGCTCATCCCTCCCCCTGTATCCTCCTCTCCTCTCCCCTCACCTGGTCATCCCTCCCCCCTGTATCCTCCTCTCCTCTCTCCTCACCTGCTCATCCCTCCCCCTGTATCCTCCTCTCCTCTCCCCTCACCTGGTCATCCCTCCCCCTGTATCCTCCTCTCCTCGCCCCTCACCTGCTCATCCCTCCCCCGGGCCCCTTTCATCCCAGATAGCTTATACTTGGTAAATGGTGCATTTATATAGAAGCTTTTATCCAAAATTTTTACAAAGTTGTTTTACAATTTGTTCCTCACATTTCAACCCATTCACTCACACATTCACACACCGATGGCGGAGGCGACCATGCAAGGTGCCAACCTGCTCATCGGGAGCAGTTAGGTAGGGGTTAAGTACCTTGCTCAAGAACCTCCGGATTCTCAGACGACTGCTCTACCTCCCGAGCCACAGGTGACCCCACACAGAGATAGGGGGGTGCTTGACCCAATTCTCCTGGCCAGAGAATGCAAAGTCCTCTACCAAACTCCTAACCTAAATTGTATTTGATTTACCGTGTTTTAACAATACATTTGTGTCAACCGAGATGGTTTAGGTCTACAACAAGCGTTGCAGGGGTAAGGCTAAGAGAATAATCAAAGACTCCAGCCACCCAAACAACTGCCTATTTGAACTGCTGTGGTCAGGCAAGCGATACCGGAGTCTCATGGCAAGCACAGAAAGACTCAGAAGAAGCTTCTATCGCCAGGCCATCAGGCTGCTCAATGACAATAACACTATGCAACAACCATCAAATACACCCACACGCACACACATCCACACACACACACTCACTTTAAATAAACAACTCACTGTAGCACCCACTTTACCCACTTTACCCACTCTAGACACTTAACACACTTTATATTTATTGGTAAATAAATCATCCCATACCTCATTGCACCTCACCACCACAAAGTGGCGCCACAAGCTAAGCTATACCTCACCATTTCTACACTGTACTACTGTATATTGTTGTAACTCAGTTACCTTCTCTACTCTGCATTGTATATATTGTATATATATGTATATTGAACATTTTTGTAGTTTACACTTGTTTACGTACTTGACTTTCTATTTTATACTTATATTATACGTATTTTATACTATCTTTTTATTTGATCTAGCACGATCTCTGGAGCAAAACAGAAAGAAGCATTTCATACAAAAGTATTGTGTATTTCTGTATGACAACTAATAAAGAAACTTGAAACTTGAAACTTGAAACTGTGGACATGGCTCACGGCCCTCCGTTACAGGAGCTCTCAACACAAGGTGTTTGATCTCTTGGATAGATTGCCACTTTAAACCCCTTTTAAATTTGTTTTACTCTTTTACTGTATGAAGCACAATCTCAGGAGGGTCATACAGAACCAAGCATTTCATTATATTGTACATGTACCTTATATGTGACAAATAAAACAACGTGTGGATGGGTTAACGGTTAGCCCACTCATTTGGGCTAACTTCTCATTTGGGCCAACTTCTCTTTATTCCCTGTGTGGCAGACTGGCAGGGTACAGCTATTCCACTGGCTGGCAGTGCGGCCTGCTCTCTAATCCAATGTGACAGCATCCGGGTCGGTCCATTAACCTCGACATTACATCTTGTTGTGCCAACAAGAGAGTGCCACGCTGCCCGCCCCGCCGTGGCCTCTCACCCGCGTGGTCGATGTCGGCCTAACAAATAAATCATCATCAACAGCAACGGAACAGCTCTCTCTGGTTGAATTGGTACAGAAACTATTAAAAGATGCAACATGTGATTTCAAAATAAATATTTTCCCATTAATATAGTGCTGATAAATTCTGACACAGAGGCGGAGAATGTGCAGCTCTTGCCCACCGCAAACAGCAGGTCCGATGACCGTCCTTGTGCATTCGTTTTGGTCAGTTTGGGTGTGTTGGGTAGAGGAGCGCCGACAACCTCTGATGGAGAGCGACAACCAATCCAGGCCTGGTTGTGGTTGGCTGGTGATGGGTTGACAGGGCTGCAGGGGGCTGCCTCCATGAGGGAAGCTGGCTCTGGTCTGACCGGCAGGGAGGCAGGCAGGCAGGCAGGCAGGCAGGCAGGCAGGCAGGCAGGCAGGGAGGCAGGCAGGCAGGCAGGCAGGCAGGCAGGCAGGCAGGCAGGCAGGCAGGCAGGCAGGCAGGCAGGCAGGCAGGCAGGCAGGCAGGCAGGCAGGCAGGCAGGCAGGCAGGCAGGCAGGCAGGCAGGCAGGCAGGCAGGCAGGCAGGCAGGCAGGCAGGCAGGCAGGCAGGCAGGCAGGCAGGCAGGCAGGCAGGCAGGCAGGCAGGCAGGGAGGCATGGCGTTGCTGATCCACCACCATAATCCCCATGAATAAACTCTGCTGTCTGCTACCGACACAAAACAAATTGGGCAGCTTCACAATTGTAAAGCCTAAGCCGACTCAGTGCCAATATAACATACTGTATGTACAGTATATATCTGGCTGTGGTGCCAATATAACATACTGTATGTATATATCTGGCTGTGGTGTGGAATTAACACAACGGTGGAGAGGTGAGAGTGGCTGTTTATCTTTTTCAGTTTTTTTGGTTTCATTATTTATTCCTCCAGAAATGTCAATAGTGCGTTTGCTGTGTTATTTGCAGCCGTAGCCGGTGGAGCCGGCGGTTATGGATCAAACAGCAGAGGTTAATTATCATCGAGAAGAGAAGCCCTGGCTGTTTAGAGAAGGTGCTGCTAAATCCATTACAGTCAGCTTCCCCAGGCGACCGCCCTCCACCAGGAAGACTCTTCTTCATGCAGCGCAGTGTGGCCCTTCAGCCAGATGCACTCACACACTTTAGAGCGTGTGCGTGTGTGTGTGTGTGCGTGTGTGTGTGTGTGTGTGTGTGTGTGTGTATGTGTGTGTGTGTGTGTGTGTGTGTGCGTGTGTGTGTGTGCGTGTGTGTGTGTGTGCGTGTGTGTGTGTGTGTGTGTGTGTGTGTGTGTGTGTGTGTGTGTGTGTGTGTGTGTGTGTGTGTGTGTGTGTGCGCATGGCCGCCTAGGTATAGTTGAAAGTGGGGGTGCAGAGGCGGTCAGGTGGCGTAACGGAGATTGCGTTCATCACCAAAGCGGGGGACGCTGGATTCGCCTGTTCGAATCCAGCTCACAGCTCTCGGCGTTGTCACCAGCTTGGCTGGCCGTTCACACTAATACAATTGGCTGTATTAGAGGGTGGGAGAAGCTGGCGGGGTGGGTCGGGGTCGTTGTAAACAGCGACTCCTACAGTTCGGTCGGGGCGCCTGCTAAGCGCGGATAGGACCTGAGTGGGATAGTGTGATCCTCCCACACGCTACGCCCTCTCAGGGAGGATCCGCGCTGCCAGGTGAAAAGAAGCGGTTGATTGGCTGGACGTGTGTCGGAGGAAGCACGTGATAGCCTCCACTCTCCCAGACCGACTGTGGGGGGTAAGTGCGCAGCGACCAGGAAGGGGATTGGGAATTGGCATAACGACTAACATTGGGATGGGAGAAAATCTGAGGAAAAAAGAGGGGGAAAAAAATCCAAAAAAAAAAAAAAGTGGGGGTGCAAGATTATTAAGTGACAGGCAAGGGGTGGTTTGGAGGGGGTCTGGCAGAGTATTTTTAATTTAATGAACACCTGTACGTGCAATTTCCTGCAATATAGAGCCTTCAATCTTGACCAATAAAGCTGCTCTTTTCACTATAAAACTCAGTTTATATTGCAGTATGATAGCCAATTACTATAATAATAATAATATATTAATATATATACTGTATATACTGTATACTGTATATTGTTTTTTCGCTCTTTTATTTTTATTAAATCAATCTCCTTTCAAATAGGCCAAGTTTTTAAGAAAGAGAAAAAAGATAATTATACCATATATTACATTGTCTGTCTACAT
>NC_140181.1:13551462-13561462 GCF_963971535.1 Notolepis coatsorum
AGTGAGGATCCACCTTCTACCAGTGAGGACCCACCTTCTTCCTCAATGATGGGGCTGAGATCCAACATAAACATGTCCTCTGGATCAGCAGGAACTGGCTCACTTTCCTCTCCAGTCGCAGGCTCACCATCCCCTACAACACCTTGAATCCCAGGCAGAGCTTGTGACTTCTCACCTCCAATAATGTCAAGTACCACACGTGTGTGATCACCCCTCTTAAAGGGCTTGTTGGCTGTTTGGGTGTTCTTGGCCTCAGCGTGGTCCTTTGTGCCCTGGCCCTGAGATTCTTCTATCTAAATGTCACCTGCTCTGTGCTCCTCTTCTGGCCAGACCCCATTCACATTCTGGGTGATTTCTACCCAAATATAATTCTTCTTTTTGTTGGTAAGTTCTCCACCCTTAGCCGAACTAAAGCTCCCTACTATTGAGCCAAAATGGCGCCCAACACCCTCTATAGTAGCGCAGGTTTCGGCAACAGTGAAATTAGGGCCTTTTGAGTCCATGGTTCCATCGCTTTGGTGTAGTGAACATAGTTCATCATTTATAGGCCTTGGGTATGATCGCCTTAATTGAACACAAGTCAAAGTCAAATGACTGATGGCCGTGTCAGTGTGATTAATATACAGTGATAAGTGACAGTTTATAATTTATATATTATTTGTGTTCAACACTGACAGCTGTTTGGGGGATTATTTTTTTGAGTCCAAAATCTTTTGAATTTGCTGCACTTAAAGGCTGAATACGTAGCATAATGTCTACTTTATATATTTGATCACTGAAATTAAGTGAAAATCTTATGAATAAATGTATATACTGTATAATCCAAATATTGGATACAAATTTGAAAGTTTCATTATATTTTGTGACTGAAATCCACCCTGAATCCACCGTTCTACTGGGATCAGTTTAATCCTGATGTTTTGGATCAAAGTGATCCCGATCCTACTAGAAGGTTTTGAACAACGTACTGAAGGTTTGATCCGGATCTAAACCAAGATTTGATTACGTAATCCAATCCGATTTCAGAATCCTTTTTTTTTCTTTTGAACAACCCATTTTCAAGATTTGATCAAATCTGTTATCCGAAATCCGATCGGATTACTTTTGAACAACTGGGCCAAAACGCGCACTAAAGTGCCCTTTTGAGTGGCGAAAAATTAGAGGGTGTGCCCTATTGGTGCTGTTCCAATGGTCTAAAATTGACCATGGCCCCCCACAGTTGAAAAACATCACGCAAAAGTGCCCTTTTGAGTGCTTTTGTGCCCCACGATTAAATAACGTCATGCAAAAGTGCCCTTTTGAGTGGAAATAATTAGAGGATGTGCCCTATTGGTGCCCCTCTAATGGTTAAACGTGACACCATGACAATGAGGTGAAATAAACATTTGAAAGGTGTATTGTTCCCTGTGTGTTTTTATCATAGAGGTGTGGTTATACTATTCATCTGGATTGTCTATGTTATTCTAATGTTTATCTTAAGACTATTTCACCGTACATGACGCATCATATCTTTTTGCTCACTGATGGGGTCCCATGTTGTGCAGTAGGTGCCCTTTTTTTTCTTTTCGCCCTTCAAACAGCCTGAGTCCGCCACTGAAACTGGGTATAAAATATATACATTAGTACTACTGAGTGTAGTGCTAATCAGATGTATGTAAACTCTTGGCTGCAGACAAGCACTCAGGATTCTATGAGGGTTATCACTGGGTGTGTGTTGGATAACCAGACCAGAGAGGATGACGCCCGTCAGGTCAGAGGGAGAGGAGGCTCAGAGGTGAAAGGGCATGGATCCTGACACCCCAGAAGCACACGCAGCGACACCGTCCCATATATATATACTATATATATACAATTCTATATATATTATATCACCCGTCCTTCGGATGAGACGCAAAACCGAGGACCTGACTGAATTCGGTCGTTAAAGAACCCAGGGCGCTTATTGCAAAGAGTAGGGGGTTCCCCGACGTTCCTGGCCAAATTCCCAATCAGGTCTCTGACATCAAGGCCACCTAATCATCCCTTCCCCTTAATTGGCTGATATCAATCCCCGTCTCCTGAGCCGTTTAGTCAGTGTGTAGTGTGATGTGTGCCTGGTGCCAGTGTATGGTAGTCAGTGTGTAGTGTGATGTGTGTCTGGTGCCAGTGTATGGTAGTCAGTGTGTAGTGTGATGTGTGCCTGGTGCCAGTGTATGGTAGTCAGTGTGTAGTGTGATGTGTGCCTGGTGCCAGTGTATGGTAGTCAGTGTGTAGTGTGATGTGTGCCGGGTGCCAGTGTATGGTAGTCAGTGTGTAGTGTGATGTGTGCCGGGTGCCAGTGTATGGTAGTCAGTGTGTAGTGTGATGTGTGCCTGGTGCCAGTGTATGGTAGTCAGTGTGTAGTGTGATGTGTGCCTGGTGCCAGTGTATGGTAGTCAGTGTGTAGTGTGATGTGTGCCTGGTGCCAGTGTATGGTAGTCAGTGTGTAGTGTGATGTGTGCCTGGTGCCAGTGTATGGTAGTCAGTGTGTAGTGTGATGTGTGCCGGGTGCCAGTGTATGGTAGTCGGTGTGTAGTGTGATGTGTGCCTGGTGCCAGTGTATGGTAGTCGGTGTGTAGTGTGATGTGTGTCTGGTGCCAGTGTATGGCAGCCATTGTGTAGTGTGATGTGTGTCTGGTGCCAGTGTATGGTAGTCAGTGTGTAGTGTGATGTGTGCCTGGTGCCAGTGTATGGTAGTCGGTGTGTAGTGTGATGTGTGCCTGGTGCCAGTGTATGGTAGTCAGTGTGTAGTGTGATGTGTGCCTGGTGCCAGTGTATGGTAGTCAGTGTGTAGTGTGATGTGTGCCTGGTGCCAGTGTATGGTAGTCAGTGTGTAGTGTGATGTGTGCCTGGTGCCAGTGTATGGTAGTCAGTGTGTAGTGTGATGTGTGCCTGGTGCCAGTGTATGGTAGTCAGTGTGTAGTGTGATGTGTGCCTGGTGCCAGTGTATGGTAGTCGGCAGTGGCGGACTGGGACACAAATTCAGCCCGGGACATTCAGACGCACCAGCCCACACACCGGCCCACGCACCGGCCCCGAAACCGGCCCACACAACGGCCGTTATGAAACACTTGTCCAGTATTAAACAACCCAAGGCTGTGGCTAAGGAGTCAACATCAGGGAGACCAAATCTACACACCGCCCCTAGATGTGCACTCATGCACAGTGCACACACACACACACACACACACAGACACACACATACATATACCGTTACTTCCCGTCATTGGCATATGTTTTTTTTTTACTAACATCTTAGTGCCTCATTAGCCTAGGGATTAAGGATACATGAAGTATTAACTACACCATAATAATATTGAGGTTTTGATCCATAGAAAGTAGGGATGTCCGATATTATCGGCCTACCGATATTATCGGCCGATATCGGCATTAAAATGTGATATCGAAAAATATCGGTATCGGTTTTAAAGAAATAATATTTTATTTACATTTCTATAACCTTTATTTACCCAGGCAAGCAAGTAAGAACCAATTCTGATTTTATTTATTGTCAAAAGTATGCATAATGTTGTGTTAATTCCACAACAAGAGATATGTAATGTTAATTACCTGAAATTATTCCATTTCTTGGGGCGGGAAACCCTGCATATATCGGTATCGGTTGATATCGGTTGATATCGGTATCGGAAATTAAGAGTTGGACAATATCGGTATAGGTAAAAAATTGTGTGTGTCTCTCTCTCTCTCTCTCTCTCTCTCTCTCCATGTGTCTCTCTGTGTCTGTCTGTCTGTCTGTCTGGACTGGGCTCTCTCTCTCCCCTCAGGGTCAGCTGTGCTGGACTGGGCGCTCTCTCTCCCCTCAGGGTCAGCTGTGCTGGATTGGGCGCTCTCTCTTTCCTCAGAGTCAACTGCATAAGAAGAACATCAGCAATCAATAATAATGGCTTGAATTCATACAGCGTTTTTCAGCCTTTTGAAAACACCCAAAGTAGTAGTAGTAGTAGTAGTAGTAGTAGTAGTTTATTCAGTCATCATCTCACACAATACAATATACCCCATCATTTAACAATATTTGATTTTACAGTGACTGAAAAGGTACAGACTGAAGCATAATGCTTATATATGCCTATCCTATATTCTTAACAAAAATTAAAAAAAATTGCGGCTACATGGCGTAGTGGGCAAGGCGCTCGCCACAGATACTGGAGAGGCTGGGCTCGCCTGTTCGAGCCCAGCGCTCCACATTGCTTTCAGTTTAGCTGGTCGTTCATACTAATACACATTGGCCGTATTAGGGGGTGGGAAACTGATGGGTGGGGATTGGGCGTTGTGGACAGCGACTCCTACAGGTCGGTTGGTGTGCCTGCGCAGTGGAATCAGGAAGTGTCGGGGGCAGCGTGAGCCTCCCACGCGTTACTCCTCGCCACTGAGAGATCGAGCTGCGCAGGTGAAAAGATGCGACTGCTGTTACCTCAAGTACCGGAGGGGACTTGTGCTATGTATGACTTAGTCCACATTGCAGCCGGCTTGTGGGAGGCAAGAAACAGCGTTCGTGACAGGGGAGGGTTGAATTGGATGATACGAAATTGGGATGGGAGAAAATGTAGAAAATGGGAGAAAAAGTGGATAAAAAAAAAAAAATTAAAAAAATTAAGACTCCAAAACAGTATTCTAAAAAGAAAATAGCAAAAGAAAACAGTATTATTCACCCCTGTAGTTTTCAAAAATAGCTTTACAAATTCTTCTTAAAAACCAAAAGCGAATTACTCATTCTTAACTGTATATCAGCATTGTTCCACAAAGCGCTTCACAGAAACCATCAAGCATTCACACTCACACAGTCATACACTACTGGTGGTTGTGAGCAGCATCAGCAAACACAGCTGCCCTGTGGCAGACTGACGGAATCATGTCTGCTAATCAGCGCCAACCACCATCAACAACCTTCATAAATACATTCAACATTAATGGGATAGGCTAACTACGAACTTAGCTGTAGCAGTTAGCTGTTATATGCAATCACATATGTTTAACTACGGGGTAGTAGTTGACCTAGTTGTTAGCTTAAGCTAGTTAGCTGTGGTTATTTACAAACATGTAGATGAGACTAATCATATACAGATCGAGAACATGGCTAACAGTTGGGAATTCTAAGGTACATCTTATTTAAGCATGTAAAATGGCAACTAATCAATTCAATCAATTAGATTACCAATATTATATCAACATGAAAATTTGGAAGGGAACATAATAGTATTTTATTTTAGTATTTACTATTATAATATTAGTAGCCGATTAATTTGCAGCCCGTCCTAGGTTCTGATTGGCTCTCTAGGTTAGCACTTTAGCTTCTGATGCTGTGGTGGGCACTAGTCCTAACATTGCTAACTAAACTTTTAGTCAGAGAAAAAACGTCACGAGTCACAACTATTTACGTCCACGTGCTGTAAGGAATGAGGAATACGGAAAGCACATTGTCTTGTAATAGAATGACTGAAATCACTGCAAGAGCTAGTATAGGCTAGCTAACCCTCATGAACCGGCAGACACCAACAGTAGAATATGCACTAGGCTACTGCATGCACCTGTCATGTTACTGTTGGTTCCTTCCACTTGAACTTCATCATCATTAGCAGCAGCAGCGGGTAAACATGTCTGTAATTTTAGAACATTGTTCTGCGTCTTTTACTAGCAATTTTAGTTTTGTAATTCTAGCTTTTTCAGCTCCACCCTTTCTTTTTTTGCATTCTCCATTTCTGCGCTTCTAGGCCTACTCGCGGTTGGGAGGAAACGTGAATCTCATTCACTGATGTCTCATGTCTCATTCAAGACTGGCAAAAGCAAGTCTTTCACTTAACACCAAGAAAACAGTGTGTATGATGTTCACAAAGTCACCAGTAGAGGTCACTCACTCTAATGTGTTTCTGGGAGAGGCGGAGCTGGACATTGTACATTAATTCAAGTATCTTGGGGTCACATTGGACTCTACATTGACCTTCAAAAAGTCATGTGAAGAAAGTGACAAACAGTCAAGTTTAACATCGAAAACTTCAGGCAGATCAGGCCCTGCCTGCCAGTTAATGCTGCAAGGATGTTTCTGCATTCAATGATTTTATCACACATCGAGTAGGCCTACTGTTTTATCAACTGGTCTCTTTTATATGTCACTACTCTTACAACAATATAATTACTCTACAAAAAAGCCATAAAAGTATTTGATAGGAAACCAATTTCATTTCATCACTGTAATGTTTTAGAAAAACATAACATGCTAAGTTTTGAGAATTTCCAAGTTTTCAAATATACTTGCTTCATGTACAAGGTTCTGCATGGACTTGCCCCTCCCCCATTGAATGAGTTCATCCAACAGAAAGCAGACACTGGCATTACCACCAGGGCCATCAGTAGAGGGGACTGTAAGGTGCCTTTTCGGTATACTACCATTGCAAAAACTGTGTTCTCTGTTAAAAGTGGTAACTACTGGAATAGCCTTCCAGTTGTGATTAGAGAGTGCCCTACATACTCCATGTTCAAGACCCATCTTAAACTGCATCTTAAGGCAAACCAGAACTGTGATCATTTTTAATCTGATTTAGTTTATGCAACTTGTTTATTGTTTTATTGCCGGCCCACACACTGGCCCACACACCGGCCCACATAATGGCCCACACACCGGCCCACATATGGCCCACACACTACACCGGCCCACACACTACACCGGCCCACAGACCGGCCCACATTAGTGGCCCACACACTGGCCCACACACTGGCCCACACACTGGCCCACATACTGGCCCACACACCGGCCCACACACCGGCCCACATACTGGCCCACACACCGGCCCACACACCGACTCACACACTGGCCCACACACCGGCCCACACACTGGCCCACACACCGGCCCACACACTGGCCCACACACTGGCCCACATTAGTGGCCCACACACCGACTCACACACTGGCCCACACACCGGCCCACACACTGGCCCACATTAGTGGCCCACACACCGACTCACACACTGGCCCACACACTGGCCCACACACTGGCCCACACATCGGCCCACATTAGTGGCCCACACACTGGCCCACACACCGGCCCACACACTGGCCCACATTAGTGGCCCACACACCGACTCACACACTGGCCCACACACTGGCCCACACACTGGCCCACACATCGGCCCACATTAGTGGCCCACACACTGGCCCACACACTGGCACAAAAAAAAAAAAAAAAATTTAAAGTAAAAAAAAAAAAAAAAAAAAAACTTATATATTTTTTTTTTTTTTTTTTTTTTTGACCAGCCCACTTTGGTCCCGGCCCATCGGGATTCGTCCCGAACGTCCCGATGGCCAGTCCGCCACTGGTAGTCGGTGTGTAGTGTGATGTGTGCCTGGTGCCAGTGTATGGTAGTCAGTGTGTAGTGTGATGTGTGCCTGGTGCCAGTGTATGGTAGTCAGTGTGTAGTGTGACGTGTGCCTGGTGCCAGTGTATGGTAGTCAGTGTGTAGTGTGATGTGTGCCTGGTGCCAGTGTATGGTAGTCAGTGTGTAGTGTCTTGTGTGTCTGGTGCCAGTGTATGGTAGTCAGTGTGTAGTGTGATGTGTGCCTGGTGCCAGTGTATGGTAGTCAGTGTGTAGTGTGATGTGTGCCTGGTGCCAGTGTATGGTAGTCAGTGTGTAGTGTGATGTGTGCCTGGTGCCAGTGTATGGTAGTCAGTGTGTAGTGTGATGTGTGCCTGGTGCCAGTGTATGGCAGCCATTGAGCCTGCATAGCCCAAGGTTGGGTGCTACACAGTGGTGGTGAAGGAGGACATTTCCACCCTACTGTACATTGTGGGGAGCGCTTTAAGTGTCTAGAAAAGCGCTATATAAATGTAATTAATTATTATTATTATCATTAAAGGTGAAGCGTGGAAGAAACCAGGGAGCTTACATTAAAATAAAGAAATGTCAGAAATGTTATACCACACAGAAGATAACAGATAGCTGCCGCTAAGCCTTCGCTGTCTCACCGGGGTCAAATATCTCTGCGCCCACGTAAAAATGGAGCCCGATGACTGAATAATATTATACTGATAATGAATGCACTAATTGGTCTCCGTCACCATGGCAATAATATGGAAGTAATAGAGTTTCCATTTACTTCAGCAGGGTCATAACCCGTGATCAATTCACAGTGAGACTAAGTGCGTCGCTCAATTCTCCTCTGCCGCTGTACCGACTCAGGTCATAGCCTACAGTACCTAGCAACTAGCTCTATCGAGACGGAACCACATAATGGCTGACAGGGGCACCATTAAGGACCTCTCGGCCTGTGATTGAAGAACTACAGTACAGTCCTCAGAATAGGCCCCGATGACGGCAGCCGTTGAGCAGAAAAGAGCTTTTTGAACAAAGCACCGTGGCGATCCTTCCTGTCATCACCTAATCATAAAGGAACACCTCACAGCGCTAGATCCCACGCTGCAAGTGGGCAAAGGCGATTTTTAAATCAATGCAAAGTGCAGATATTATTCGGGCACCCTTGCTCCATTCCATCGGCCCACCCTACAAGAGCCAGTTGATGCGCCTGTACTCTCTATGGAGACTCTGCCCCCGCGATGACGAGCAGAAGGTATGAGCCAAAACACTGCGTGATCATGTCGATTTAGAGCCGCTACTAACCATTATTTAAGTAATCGAATCATCCAACGATAATTCCACTGATTAAGTGGCATGTCTAAATTATTCAAAAAAATGTTAGGTGCGTTTTTATTTTCCCCATGAATGCACGGCAGAAACTGAGCTAAAGTGTGAACACTTTAACAAGGGTATCAAGGCTTATTGGATGAAGTATGGTACTAATTAATTATTGACTGCAGCATGCATCCATCTCTAGTCATTAACGAGCGTGAGGCGGCGTCTGCGCCAGCTGCTGCGTCTCGCCACACGGTGAGAGCACGATGGAAGGTTCTCCACCTGTGATTTCAACACTTACTTAACACTCATCTTGCAACATCTTTGTCTCTCACTTACGTACGTGTCTTAAGACGATCCGAGCAGCTGTCATGGAGTGAAATGCCTGGAAATAAGCACAGAATCCACTATAGGGAGGTGTAGTCTGACGTCACTTTAGTTTCCCACGCGGTCCACCCGTATAGGGATGTATCATTGGGAACATGTATTATCGGCTATTGTAATAATTCTGCCTCGTGAACATTGGCAAGCTTTCCATTTTTGCACAAAATGAGTTCCCGTCTATCACTAACATTATTGTTTAAGCATTTTTGGTTGAAATAAAGTTAGTTATAAGGTTTTAAATTTGTCGTGTTTGTTGCATTTTGTACTTTTTTACTGTATGAAGCACAATCGTAGGGGGCTCATACAGAACCAAGCATTTCACTGTAATGTACATGTACCTTATATGTGACAAATAAAACAAAACTTGAATCCGCAGGGAGGCTAAAACGTTAATGTAACCGAGTTTAAAGGTACAGCATTAGTGGGATGTGATGTGGAGAAGGGGGGGGGGGGGGAGTGCATCCATCGGTTACCTAAGCCCTCTCTCAACCTCCTTCCCTCCAAGTGTCTGCCCCCCCCCCCCCCCCCCCCCATGGCCATGTCTCCCCCCAACCCCCCCCCCCCCCCCCCCCGAGCTGAGTATCCCCTTGAAACCACTGAGAGGCCAGTGTGGGGGGCTGAGGCACTGAGAGGCTGGTGTGGGGGGCTGAGGCACTGAGAGGCTGGTGTGGGGGGCTGAGGCACTGAGAGGCTGGTGTGGGGGGGCTGAGGCACTGAGAGGCATGCTAGGCCCTGTGACAGAGATCCTTCTGCCCGGGTGAGCACTTTCAGGGAGCACAATGCCGCTCTGCTGAGAGCGTGTGGGAGGCTTCTCCTGTATGGGAAGAGAATTGATCACGCCTTGAGGGCCGCAGAACACGCAGGCCTCCGCTCGATATCATCCCCCGTGTCACTCAATGTCTGACGTGAGGAACTCTTAAAGGAAACGCCAACATTTTGGGAAATTCGCTTATTTGCC
>NC_140181.1:13566462-13577423 GCF_963971535.1 Notolepis coatsorum
CCCTCAGACCCAGTTCAAACGTACCGCTCAACATGTACGAACAAGTCCTAGTTCCGCGTAGGAATCTGGCTACCGCACCACTAATGGGACTATTTGTTCATAGTGCGTATATATACTGCGCTACTAAAGTAGGACTTCCTTTTCAGTCCAGTTTCTTACCCTCCAATAGAGTCACAGACGTAAAGCCTCCCCGCGACGCCACGTGTGGGAGTAAGGCCAAGTTCGGCTTACCATCGGTATTGAGACATCGTGTATATTAATATTTGAATAGTCATATTTGGCACTATATCGTCGAGTTGGACGTAGTCTATTAAGCTAATAATAGTCTGTTAATATATAGTGCTTCGTGCGGTGAGAATACTACCGTAGTCAGTACCCCATCGTTTCGGGCAGAGAACTGGCTGCTTATCCAGGGTGGTTGACCCCACGTGAAGCTGCACCCGAGGAGCCCCAGAGCCGACGAGCGAGTGGACCTGTATACCGGATTATTCTACCGACGACAGCCCGCCTTCCCCGGCACGGATTATGCTTTGTATACGTTGATTATTCCATGGATAAAGACCCCCGACACTGCCGTGTGTTGGAACCCCCCCCCCTGGAGAGGACGCAAGGTGAGGAGACGCTCTGCAAGACGAGGTCGCTTCACGTCTCTCCTCCGTGGACCAGAGGACGCCGGCCCACAAAGAGTCCACCTGCTTTCATCTGTGGTCCAAGGATCGCCGGCGCATTGAACGGCACTACAGTGGGTTCACCTGGGATACCCTTGGCCGGATGAGGCAGCCGGATTCTACCCCCCCCCCTTCCTACTCCTGTCGGCTTACAAGCGACCGGATTAACCCCCCCTAGTGTATCCAGCCTATAATCATTAAAGTATCATTGCTGTTATTCCTTAAACTATTCCAGGTCGTATATGTACCACCTGCGCCTTCAGAGATTGGACATTCTCTATTGATATACCGACGAATACTCTTGCCATAAAAGTGCATACTAATTCCCATTCATAAATGTGATTGATTTGATTAAGTGCTTGCTCTACACACCATCGCTGTGTAGAAATAAAGACCTATTTCTAATTCGTACATTTGTGTTGGATCCGTTTCATCTACGTGACAGTGTTCATCATAATATATTTATGCCGAGTACTGGGTGGCCGAATATTAAGTACAAAGGTAGTGGTAGTAAGTATCATATCTAGTAATACAGTCAGGGAATTGTACCCCTCAGTTACAATTGGTCCTTCGAGCCGGAGGGTAATTAGTGTAATATTAATATAGTGTTATTAATATTGAAATGGCCTATGATGAACACACGAAACGATCCTCCTAACCAACGCCCGCAGCGCGAACGACGGCTCCCTCAGTACTTAGAGGCTTACGCTGTCAGTCAACAACCTAGTCTTCTACTAACAGTAAACGCGGTAAAACTAGAAAGTAAAAGTATGTCTAACCCCAACGCCCAGACTACCCCGACCATAGAGGCCCCTACGGGTTCTAATGTAACTGACCAAGTTCACGGTGGGGACCAGTGGGAACCAGACATGACTTCACACCCCGCCAGTACTGAAGAAGTAGTCCCCGATGAGTCCCGGGAGGAATACAACGCTACCGAGACAGAACTCGGCACGGAAGAAGACGGGGAGAGCACCGTGGAGATAGAGCTCCAAGGCTCCGCAAGGAGTACCCCGAGGGAAGGCCCCCCTATACAACCGCCTTCCCCCAGCGAGGCAGAGAGGACCCTACAGCAGGCCTTCCTCATCAGCCTGAACGCCGCTGCTGAACGCGACCGACTGCAGATCCAGCAGCGGAGCGAAGAAGAGCATATACGTCTAGAAATAAGACGCATTCAGAGGGAAGAGAATGTGGCCCGAGACCGAGCAGACAGCCAGCGAGCAGCTGCTGGTGCTCTACGGGACGCAGAGCGCGACAGACAGCAAGCGCAACTAATAGAACAGCTGATCAGACGGACAACACCCTCTCCCTCCGCCAGAGGCTCCAGGAACTCGTCTAGACACACCTCCAGGGCGGCATCCCCTAGCCGAGTAAACAACCCTGAACTTGACCAACAGACGAGGTCTATACCCCCCACAGACCACCTCCCCCCACCGGTCCAAGCGAGACCTAGCAACCGGGAAGGAGCAGCATATCCTGTGGAGAGGCTAAACCAGAGACTACAAGCACTGGATGACCTAACTGAAGACGAAGAGGAAGAGGAGGAGAACCACGCCCGACGACAGCACAGTACTCTACCGGACCAGGAGGTCCGGTACAGCCCAGGCTATACTCCCGCGGAGCTGCGCTACAGACCCCCGACTCTATACACGGGTGAGCACGACGCACGACCCGCACCGAGGAACAGCACCTGGACAAGCGGGCCATGGTACACTGCCGGTACCAGCCCATACCAAGGAGCGGGAGGAGACTCGCCTAGGAGGCCTCTCCCCCAACGCTCGCCGATGTATCCACAGTCAGCGTCATACATTGGCACGCCTATGGTACCCGACTTCACCCAAGAGAACCGGGCCCAGTATACAGAACTCCGCATGTGTCTGGAGACCATGTTGGTGGATGTATTGGATGAACGCCACAAATACGCCATCCTACTGAAGCACTTAAAGGTACCCCGCGCACATAATATAGCGCTCGCCTACGCGACTTCCACCACCCCATACACAGCAGCGCTGGTAGCATTGGACCAGAGGTATGGGCGCATATGGGATTACGTGATCCAGGAGATCCGACACATCGACCGCTTACCCCCAGCAATAGACAATCGAGCACTGGACGACCTGTCCATCAGAGTGCAGTCCCTGGTAGGGATGTTGGGAGCGCAGAGAGAGAAGGGGAGGCATGAACTTTACGCCAACTCAAATGTGGAAAGGATCTTGGAGAAGCTGCCGCCCGCTCGACAGGAGCGTTTTAGGCGGCAGAGAGACCACCGAGACCCGAATGGCCCCGAACCGAACCTCCTCGATCTAGCAGACTTCCTGGCGAGAGAAGTCAGCAGCCTACGGCTAGATACATTCGGACAGAGCACCCCTGGCTCCAGAGAAGGAACCAGACGACTAAATGATGGAAGAAGATCGGTGACTGTGATGCACCAATCGGAGTCAGTACCGAGCAGCAGGAGCCACAGTACCCCCTCCAGAACGGAGAAGTGGAAGATAGTGTGCCCCTACTGTGAGAAAGAACACTGGCTAGCGCAATGTGACTCCTTCCCCAAGCTGAACGCGGAGGAAGCAAGTCAATGGATAAAGTCCAACAAGCGCTGTTTTCGCTGTGCGCGCTCACACATGGCAGCCGAATGCCGCTTAAAGAAAAGGTGCACCAAGTGCGATGGAGCCCATCTGGACATACTTCACGACAGTAACAGACGGCGCCCTTCACCCGCACCACCCAGCAGCAAAGCGAGCGGCATGTACATCGATCCCGCCAGCAGCAGTGGAGCCCGAGTACTCCTAAAAGTTGTGCGTGCGACACTAAGCTACCAGAATAAAGTCCTGGACACTTACGCCGTCCTCGATGACGGGTCAGAGAAGACCCTGCTGCTCGCCTCCGCTGCGGCCCAGCTAGGGCTGCGGGGAAGCGAAACCCAAATGACAATTCGGACAATAAGACGAGATTTGAAGACGATAAAGGGCGAGAATGTCTCATTCTCTATCGCAGCAAGCGGCCAGCCTGAGCGACGGTACCAGATTACAGACGCTTTCACCAGCCAAGAAATAGGACTGTCGCGGTACACATACCCCGTCGCCAAGCTGATGGAGAAATATGTACATCTGCGCAAGTTACCGATCCCGCTCATAGACAATGCTATGCCGACCCTGTTGATAGGCTCCGACCATGCAGACCTCATTGTCCCGATAGACCGGGTTCATACCGGACCCCGAGGCTGTCCTGCAGCAGTCGAGACCCGTTTGGGATGGACTCTCCAAGGCCCGCTCGCCAAATCTCTCAACCGAAGTACAGCCACTAGATGTCTCCACTCCCGAGTCAAAGAGGGAGAAACCGCACTCCTGCAACACGTAGAGCGGCTATGGACCTTGGAACAAATGCCCTTTAAGAACGGAAAGAAAGACATTCGCTCTAAAGATGACATTTACGCCATTCACCTCCTCGAGACAGGGACCAAGAGAGTCCCGGTCAACGGCGTGTTGAGATACGCCACGCCACTCCTGCGGCGAGAAGGAATGCCTACTTTCCACGCCAAGACAGACGCCACAGAACGGTACCTGCTGAACACGGAGCGGCGCTTAGCCAAGAACCCCGCCCAAGAGAGTGTATACCGCGCTGAGATTGAGAAGCTCATCACAGCGGGACACGTCACAAAGATGGACATTAAAGAGGCTGACCAGACCACTGAATCGTGGTACGTGCCTCACCACAAGGTCCATCACAACGGTAAAGACTGCATAGTATTTAACTGCAGCTACCAGATCGGATCCCAAAATCTGAATAAAGAGTTACTGCCCGGTCCCACACTCGGCCCCTCCCTACTCGGCGTTCTACTCCGCTTCCGCCAGGAAAAGGTGGCCATCAGCGGGGACATTAAAGGAATGTTCCTGCAGGTGAGATTAGTAGAGGAGGACAAGCCCCTGTTACGGTTCCTATGGAGAGAGAAGCCAGGAGATGAGCACCCAGCCATCTACCAATGGGAAGTCCTCCCCTTCGGAACGACGTGCAGCCCCTGCTGTACTACATTTGCACTACAGAAACATGTAGCAGAGGACCCAGCAGCGGACGAAGAGGTCCGACACAGCGTAAAGAACAGCTTCTACGTAGACAACTGTCTACAAAGCCTTTCAACCCAGGAAGAAGCCGAGGCTCTCCTGATTAAACTCCGCGCCTCATTGATCAAAGGCGGCTTTGATCTCAGGCAGTGGGCCAGCAGCGATCCGCAAGTACTGCGCAGCCTCTCCTCCGAGGACAAGGCAGCCAGCAGCGAGACCTGGATGGCTACAATCCCGGGAGAAGCCCAGGAGATGACCCTGGGATTGGTGTGGCGATTCAAAACAGATTCGCTTCACTACAGACACAAGCCCCTGACTACGGAGCAGGGAAGGCCGGCGGCGGCGCCGACCACCAGACGGAGTGTGTACACAACACTCGCCCGACAATATGACCCGCTAGGATGTATTCTACCGTACACCACCAGGGCAAAAATGATTGTACGAGCATTGTGGGACAAGGACCAGGGCTGGGACGACCCCATTCCCGCACACCTTGCATCCACCTGGAGAGAGTGGGAGATGGAGCTCCACTCACTCCCAGGCGTTAATATGCGCCGAAGCTACTTCCCACCCACGGTGAGGCCAGAGACATGTAAAATGGACTTACACGTCTTCAGTGACGCCTCAGAGGTCGCATACGGATCAGTAGCCTACTTGCGGGCCCAAGAAAGGGGGGGAGAGATCTACACAGCATTTGTCCTCGCCCGCTCGAGAATAGCCCCACGCAAGCAACAATCTATCCCACGTCTAGAGCTCTGCGCAGCCCTAGCCGGAGCGCACCTAGCCACGCTCATCCAACGTGAGCTCACCATACCGGTGTCTAGAACAATCCTGTGGTCAGATTCCACGACAGTACTCGCCTGGATCAAATCGGACTCATGCAAGTACAAAGTCTTCGTGGGAGTCAGAGTCACCGAGATTCAAGACTTAACCGAAGAGTTAACCGGAGAAACAGAGTGGCGTACGTTGATACAAAACAGAACCCAGCTGACGTCATCACCCGGGGGATGCCCCTGGATGACCTCACCCGTCGCAATGTCTACAGTGACGGCCCAGCATTCCTAAAGCTCCCGGAAGGAGAGTGGCCCACGCCTATCCCGAGGGAAGCCAGTCAGGAGGAGGCTGAGAATAAGAAGCCTGTGTTCTGTGGATTGAGCACTGTTATCTCCGCAGACCCCAACACACTCCTGATGGGGCGGCTAGATCCTGCATTACCCCAGACAATGTACCGGCCTGAAGAAGCGAACGGCCGACGAATGTGGAGGTACAGCCAAGTATTAGCCGACAAGTTTTGGAGCAGTTTCCTACTGCACTACCTACCGTCTCTACAGACCCGCCAGAAGTGGGTAAAGGAGAGAGACAATTTGACAGAAGGAACAGTCGTCATGATTATTGATCAATCACTGCCCAGAGCTATGTGGCCGGCCGGCCGCGTAAGCAAAGTGATCACCGGTGCCGACGGCAAGGTCCGAGCAGCTGAAGTGCTTGTCCAGGGTCGCACTTACACCCGTCCCGTGGCGAGGCTCATAGAACTGCCCCGACTCCCAGACACAATCGATGATGACCATGACCCTATAACCCTATGACTTTGTGAAGTTGACTGACCCCTACCGCAAACCCTTATGTGTAAATAGACAACGCGATTAATCTGTCTCTGCTTAACTGATTAGGTCTGGGACCAATCAGGGGGTGGCTGTTGTGAAGGGCCAGATTAAACCGAATATATATATTTATTTATATATATATATTTAATTGTATTTGTATATTCTCTAATATTCCCTGATATCCCTTGTATATTCCTTGTACAATATGCATTGAATATCCATTCTAGCCTACTGAACATCCCATAATAGTCTCCATTCTACTATTGGTCGAGACCTTGGTGCCAGGCTGCCATACCCCTTAGACCCAGTTCAAACGTACCGCTCAACATGTACGAACAAGTCCTAGTTCCGCGTAGGAATCTGGCTACCGCACCACTAATGGGACTATTTGTTCATAGTGCGTATATATACTGCGCTACTAAAGTAGGACTTCCTTTTCAGTCCAGTTTCTTACCCTCCAATAGAGTCACAGACGTAAAGCCTCCCCGCGACGCCACGTGTGGGAGTAAGGCCAAGTTCGGCTTACCATCGGTATTGAGACATCGTGTATATTAATATTTGAATAGTCATATTTGGCACTATATCGTCGAGTTGGACGTAGTCTATTAAGCTAATAATAGTCTGTTAATATATAGTGCTTTGTGCGGTGAGAATACTACCGTAGTCAGTACCCCATCGTTTCGGGCAGAGAACTGGCTGCTTATCCAGGGTGGTTGACCCCACGTGAAGCTGCACCCGAGGAGCCCCAGAGCCGACGAGCGAGTGGACCTGTATACCGGATTATTCTACCGACGACAGCCCGCCTTCCCCGGCACGGATTATGCTTTGTATACGTTGATTATTCCATGGATAAAGACCCCCGACACTGCCGTGTGTTGGAACCCCCCCCCCTGGAGAGGACGCAAGGTGAGGAGACGCTCTGCAAGACGAGGTCGCTTCACGTCTCTCCTCCGTGGACCGGAGGACGCCGGCCCACAAAGAGTCCACCTGCTTTCATCTGTGGTCCAAGGATCGCCGGCGCATTGAACGGCACTACAGTGGGTTCACCTGGGATACCCTTGGCCGGATGAGGCAGCCGGATTCTACCCCCCCCCCTTCCTACTCCTGTCGGCTTACAAGCGACCGGATTAACCCCCCCTAGTGTATCCAGCCTATAATCATTAAAGTATCATTGCTGTTATTCCTTAAACTATTCCAGGTCGTATATGTACCACCTGCGCCTTCAGAGATTGGACATTCTCTATTGATATACCGACGAATACTCTTGCCATAAAAGTGCATACTAATTCCCATTCATAAATGTGATTGATTTGATTAAGTGCTTGCTCTACACACCATCGCTGTGTAGAAATAAAGACCTATTTCTAATTCATACATTTGTGTTGGATCCGTTTCATCTACGTGACAGTGTTCATCATAATATATTTATGCCGAGTACTGGGTGGCCGAATATTAAGTACAAAGGTAGTGGTAGTAAGTATCATATCTAGTAATACAGTCAGGGAATTGTACCCCTCAGTTACAGTATCCATAAACTTCTATCGGTTCGGATCCTTTGAATGAAATTAAAATGTAAACAAACACTGGCGTCACGTTAGAAAGTAGCACTGCGTTGCGTGAAATCACTGAGCCCAGAGAGGAGTGGTTCGGCAAAGGATAGTTCCGAGTATTATTTGCTTAGAAAACGTAAATGTCAAATTCAATTATTTTTTATTTCTCCACACAGGTCACAACATGTTTACAGGAACATTTTGGAGTTGTATTTGGAGTGTATTTCGTGACTGTAGGGAACTTCAGGGTAAAGGACTGCCCCACTTCCAGTGATGAAGCTAAGCTACGCTAACGGTGCGGGCGTTCCCTACGCCTAATGCACGCACAGAGACAAAAAAAGGTATGTATCTTCTTGTCTAACTCCAGGGAAGATGTTAAATAAGCTAATTTCCCAAAATGTTGGAGTTTTCCTTTAAGGTCCATGGAAGGATGTTCCATAAGTCAGGAGCATTAACAGAAAAGGTCGTCCTTCCAGGCTCAGAACAAGCTCTAGGAGCCTTTGGCACAAGCCGGTCGTTTGAGTGAGTCAGATAAGAACGATCTTCCTCTTAACAGCTCCACTGAGTCTGTGTCTGGACAGTGTGCAGGTATCATGCCTCCCGCCCATGTTGTTACTGAGCCCAACCCCCGACCGGAATACTGCTGTCTATTCTATCAATCTGTCGCCAACTAACATATATACTGTTCGTATGTATGATTTTCTATTTTTACAATGACAAATACAACCTCAATGACGTATTGCTTGCAACTGTCTGATCAGAATATTTAGCTAATGTTAGCTAATTTCCAATACCCTCGGAGCAGCGTGGCACAAACACTGTATACTATAGGACTACATGAGGCGTTCAGTGCTCTTCCTCAGCAGAACTTCGGCAGTAGTGGCACCGTCAATACCGGGGATCGAACCGGTGACCTTTTCATTACCAGGCGGCCCCCCCCAATCGACGCGCTGACCCTCATCCCAAACAAGTTCTTTCCCCAAACAGGAAAGAACCAGAAGCCATTCTGACAACCGCCTTTCTTCTATATAATTTCCCTCTCTCATCATCTTGATCATCTTGCGTTTCAAGAGTTAACCATCCGTTAAATCACTCATTAAACCCATTTCAACGAGAATTATCTGTTAATTGTCGCCAACGATTCAGCCGTTGATATATGTCGGCGCAATTAAAACCAATTGAACACATGTATGCATCGACACGACAGCGCAGAGGCATACAGTCGATAGCGGCTAGCTGGGCTACACACATAGCGATTCATGACCTTGACTGATGAGCGGTCACAGTATAGACGGGGTACATGATGACAAGCTATCACGTTATGGAATAGGTTAATCAACATTTCTAAGGGTGCCTTCACGCCTGCCTCGTTTAGTCCGGTGGAATCGAACCCTGGAGCGCTTACCCCCCTGCGGTGCGGCTCCTTTGGGTTGGTGTAAATGCATGGGAGTCGAACTCGGGTCCGCGCCAAACGACCGCACCCTAATCCACCTGTTTGAGGTGGTATCGATCCGCTTCCAATTTAACCTGTTCATGGAGGTGCGAAATCAAAAGTCAGACCAAAAGTAGGAAAATATCCAAAAGATTTGCGCATTAAATAGAGCTGATTTTGATTTTGACATCTTTCCATATATTTCCAAATGTGTGATTTCACCATCACCATCATCATCATCATCATCATCATCATCATCATCATCATCATCATCATCATCATCATCATCATCATCATCATAAGGTTATTATTTGCAGTGCTGGTAAGTTCAAAATAGTCAAATTATGTGATACTAAACAAATACCTTGTATGCATAATTGAGGTGACAGTAGCCCTGACAGTGGCACGTAATTAATTATTCATAATTAATTAGAATTGATTAATTCTAAATGAAAGCTGACATGCATGATCACACGACTTTGTTTAGAAAGTTTGGTTTGCCTCTCATTTGGGAAAAGTTAACCATAACTGAACCAATAAATCAAATAAACGTTTGATTCAGACCATCTCAAACTAACTTTCTCTCAAACGAGCCCTAAACGCTGTATGAAAAGAGCATCAAATAGAGGTTTGCTTTTCAGAAATGTCCTTTACTATTTTCGGCTCTTCAAAGCAATTCGTTATCAATCAACGCCCCTGTGATGGAAACGTTACATGTCTAAACTATTTGAGATATCAGAGAACACAGAATCATAGACATGATTTCAGATAGAGAGACTAGAAATGGACTTCTGACCATTCATACTATAATGTCTTATTTTTCCAAAATAATGTCTTGATGCATGCAAGTTTAAATTTATTTTCATTTGGAAATGTTCAAATTGAAAAGTGTCCTTGTTATCATAATTGTGTCTTGAAGAAAACTCAAATCATGGTGTCTTCTGCCCTCTTTATACTCGTGCAGTGACCATTGTCAACGTTACATCAGTTAACTACTGCTGGTATACACAGGAGGAGGGCATGCTCCTCTGTTACAGCTGTGGCAGGGCGTGGTATAACACAGAGGAGATAGATAATTGGAGGCAGGGCACGGTTGACTTAATAGCCCCAGAGAAGTAACAGACACACACACTCTAGATCTGAAGTGCCGTGTTTCCCGATTCATATTTTTAAAAGGTGCTATAGATACCATTCAGCCACTAGATGTCGCACTAGAGCACCATCATGTAAATTGTATCCATAAGGGCATTCCCACGGGGGATACTGCCTGCAACATGTACACACAGCATTCATTTTGGACCTGCAAAACTGTATAAAAACATTCATTAACCAATCATATTTTTTGGGGGGGGGGGGTAATACTTTTATTCTGCACCTTCTAAAGGCTTTGTGGAGCTTTCATCCCTGAAAAGGAGGCTTAATTGGAGATATTTAAAGTGAAAATGTGAGCCAGGCTCTACTGTAAGTAGCACCGCACAACACAGGATCTAAAGGGAAAATTACTTTTTCTTTCATATCGCCTATTGGATTTTTTTTTAAATACAAGTTTTAATTTAATTTGATGTCTACATCTAAATCAAATAATAATCTTATTATTATGTTCTTTTTAAATCAATATTTGAAATCTGAAAGTCATATAACCTATCACG
>NC_140181.1:13577623-13610123 GCF_963971535.1 Notolepis coatsorum
AGCTGGGATAATTAAGACATTCTCGCGGGGAGAACGATCGGCCCTTTTGACCCTTCAGAGTCCCCTCAACTCGACGCACACGTACAAGAATGGAGGGAGGGAGGGAGGGAGGGAGGGAGGGAGGGAGGGAGGGAGGGAGGGAGGGAGGGAGGGTGGGAGGGAGGGAGGGAGGAGGCGTGAGAGGAATGTTAGCGGCGGGGCGACGCGCGAAGTGTACATGAGACACACAGACACACAAACACACACACACAGACAAAGAAATATGTTTTTCTCCCTCCACACATTCCATAAACAGAGGCCCCTGAGCAGCATCCTATTTGGCGAGACGGCACAGTGTTTTGGAAGGGGACCTCTGTGGAGGAGAGCTGCCGGTCGGCGTGGCCCCCGGGCCGGCTCTGTTCAGGGGACTCAGACGGGGGACCGCTGTGGAGGAGAGCTGCCGGTCGGCGTGGCCCCCCGGGCCGGCTCTGTTCAGGGGACTCAGACGGGGACCGCTGTGGAGGAGAGCTGCCGGTCGGCGTGGCCCCCGGGCCGGCTCTGTTCAGGGGACTCAGACGGGGGACCGCTGTGGAGGAGAGCTGCCGGTCGGCGTGGCCCCCGGGCCGGCTCTGTTCAGGGGGACTCAGACGGGGACCGCTGTGGAGGAGAGCTGCCGGTCGGCGTGGCCCCCGGGCCGGCTCTGTTCAGGGGACTCAGACGGGGACCGCTGTGGAGGAGAGCTGCCGGTCGGCGTGGCCCCCGGGCCGGCTCTGTTCAGGGGACTCAGACGGGGACCGCTTGTGGAGGAGAGCTGCCGGTCGGCGTGGCCCCCGGGCCGGCTCTGTTCAGGGGACTCAGACGGGGGATTAGTGAGGATTTGGGAGGGGATGTAATTGCCCTTGCCCCGTGGCGGCGGTTCTGATAATTAAATTACCTCAGCGATCCCCGTCACCGGCCGCTCCCCGGTGCGCAGCCCTCGAGACCAGCGGGAACACGCTCTCAGGATGCACACTTTCTTACGTGGCATCGTCAGAAAAAAACATTACCTTTCATATATTTATATTGCTATAGGATGCTTGTTGGATGCTTGTTGTTTGATTGTACTCTGTACATACATCTGATTAGCACTATATACCCAGAAGTAGTCATTTATCACCTGTACGTTGCACTTCACTGTTACATGTTCACTCTGGTTGGACGCCAAACCGATTTCCGTTGTGCTGTACTTGTGCTGCGTGATGACAATGCATTTTAATCGAATCGAATCTAAAATATTGAAAAACATCCATGTGCATTAGAATCTGGTATTCAGGTGGTTCATATGCAAACTATAGTCTGTGGTCACAGTATCTCCTTCCTCTCCTTCCTCTTCCTCTGACGGTGTGAAAAGTGACTGCATGAGTCACGGGGATGAGCGAAGCCGAGCGGAGCCTCTCTTCACCAGAGACGGGTACGTGGCCGCGGTTTGAATATGATTGAGAATACATTGACAGCACCGCTTCCTTCACGCCTAATATACACACCGTGTATATTATAAATATAGAGATGCCTGAGACGTGTGTGTGGGGTGGGGGTGGGGGGGGGGGGGGGGGGGGGGGGTGAGGGGGGGGGGGGGGAGTCAAGGTTAAGGGCTGAGGAATTGAAAAAGAGACATACAGTATGAAGAGAGAGAGAGAGGGGGGAGAGAGAGAGAGAGAGAGAGAGAGAGAGAGAGAGAGAGAGAGAGAGAGGGAGAGAGAGGCGTGGGAGGAGCAGTGAGAGAACGGTCATGCTCAGACACACCACGCCGGTACGTACAGTCACACACCACACCTCCCTCTTTCTTCTTTCTCTGTTCGCTGGCGTTTTGGGGGTTCCTTGCGCGGGGGGCTCGCTGCCCAGGGGTCCCAGTGTCATCTCAGACCGTCTGTGGTGCTGCATGTCTTCTCATTTGACCGCTGTTGTGTCTGTCTGTGCGAGTGTTTGGAGTGGTAGCTCCTTTGGTGGGTCCTGGGGGTGTGGCCTGTCATATCTTATATATCTGTGCACCTATTGTCTCCCCACGATGTGCGGGCTGCACCCATGATGTGGCGCCGCTGTGTCTCCGTTTACATCTGGCTGGCCTCATCCATCTCTCCCCCCTGCCTCTTGAGCGACCTGATGACCCCGTTGCTGCATCCCTCGTGATTTGTTGGGGCCGTGGCTGTGTCTCCCTCCACACACACACACACACACACACACACACACACACACACACACACACACACACACACACACACACACACACACACACACACACACACACACACACACACACACACACACACACACACACACACACACACACACACACACACACACACACACACACACACACACACACACACACACACACACACACACACACACACACGGCCCCCTGTACATCCTGCTTGGTATATCGTCTCTGTGACACACACACACCACACAGACAAGCACACACACACACACACATACATACACACACACACACAGACACATTCTGTGCTAGGCTGAGCCCTGTGGAGGACAACTGTTCTTCTTCTCTGTGTGATCAACAATAAAGACTCCGTTTGAAATAGAACTTTGTCGCTTGAATCTGTCAGCTGGTCCATACTACTGTAATATCAATCCAAAGAACTTGGGTGGTTGGATGAATTTCCCTTCAAATGGAGGCGCTGCTGAGATTGATTTGGGCCAGCTGACCATCCAAGAAGGACGGAATGAGAACTCCTGACATCAGAAGGAGGAAAGGAGACATGTGGAAGAAAAGAGACGGTGCAGAAGATCCAGACATTCGCTAACAGCTGTCTGCAGCGCGTCTGAATCAGGGGAGAGATGCTAGGAGCAGCCCCTCAGACGTCCGTGACGAGACCACCAGACGACCCTCGACCAGGAGACAGGCAGGAGGAGACGGAGGACAGGCCGGAGATGAAGAGAGGCAGACTGGAGGAGGAGGCAGCTAAGCAGCAGGGACCAGACCGCCGCCCCATATCCCCTCCTGCCAGCGAGGCCAGGCACCGCAGCCGGTACACAGATCATCTACGACGAGAACAGGAAGAACAGCGGGTGGGAGAGCACTGAGGCAGAGCTGAAGAGACGGTGGGCCAGCTGGGGAGAGGCGGAGAAGATAGTTCAAAGACACTGAGGCAGCAGACTAGAGGAGACACTTTTGCCTATAGGACCACGCCCTGGAACGGGAACCAGCTCAGGAAGGGGCCTTTGCCCTAGAAGACGGGACCGGCCCAAGATGGGGGTGTACTGTAACAGAGGGCAGGAAGCGCCCTGATAGACGTTGGGTGTACCTGAGTAAGGGGGGTCCAAAGGGGTTAGGTGAATTGTCTGAAAAGTTGCAAATCTGTGTCTCTCTCTTTCTTCTCTCTCTCTCTCCCACTCCCCCCTCCCTCTTTCTCTCTCTCTCCCCCCTCTCTGACCGTTGTTCATCCCTGCTGGTTTAGGTGTGATGCGTGTAATGGATGACAATCGACGGGTACAGATCCATCAATGAACTATTGTGTTGACATATTTGATTTATATGTCAAAGGGGGATTGATAGGTTTAGTTCATTGATCTAGTAATATTTGATGTCAATATCTTATATATCTGTGCACCTATTGTCTCCGCACGATGTGCGGGCTGCACCCATGCTGTGGCGCCGCTGTGTCTCCGTTTACATCTGGCTGGCCTCATCCATCTTTCCCCCCTGCCTCTTGAGTGACCTGATGACCCCGTTGCTGCATCCCTCATGATTTGTTGGGGCCGTGGCTGTGTCTCCCTCCACACACACACACACACACACACACACACACACACACACACACACACACACACACACACACACACACATGGGCCCCCCCGTACATCCTGTTTGGTATATCGTCTCTGTGACACACACACACCACACAGACAAGCACACACACACATACATACACACACACAGACACAGACACACACACGCGCACACACCCTCCCCTCCCTCCCTTTGTCTACGAGAGTATAAGGTCTGTCGACATTCTGTGCTAGGCTGAGCCCCGTGGAGGGCGACTGTTCTTCTTCTCTGTGTGATCAACAATAAAGACTCCGTTTGAAATAGAACTTTGTCGCTTGAATCTGTCAGCTGGTCCATACTAATATCAATCCAAAGAACTTGGGTGGTTGGATAAATTTCCCTTCAACATGCCTTCGAGCAACACTGTACTTATTTTATGCCTATTCTTATGTCTGCACATTTATGTTGCACCACTTGTATTGTCTTTTATACCTATTATTATGTCTGCAATTCATGCATTGTTTTTATTCTGTTAACTGTATGCTGATTTTATTGTTGTTTTGATGTTCATTTTATACTAATTGCTGTGGGGCACTATGGACTGCGGTCCATGTGTGAAAAGTGCTATATAGATAGAGTTATTAATATGTATTATTATTATATTGTAAAACATGTATGCATTGAAATGTATGTAAGTCTCGACGACATTGAAAATGAGGGTGACCTCAATTGTCCTTTTCGAGAATAAATAAAGGTTTGAATTGAATTCTGCACATGCTCAGACACACCACGATGAGAGAACTAGGTGAGAGAAGAAAGGGCATGCGGTCACGTAAGTCAATAGGCTTATAGGTCTTCAATAAGTCAAGAATGTGCACATCAAATTAGAAAAGGTTTGAATTAAAGGTATTCGAGATACTCCTGATGGTGATGCTAGAGGAAAGGTCATGGGGTCATGGGGGGGGGGGGGGTCATGGGGTCACCAACATCAACAGAGTTCATCCTCTAGGACTCATCAATCTGCACTGCAAATATGAAAATATTTGAATGAAGGCTCCTGGAGTTATCATGTTCAAAATGACCACACACAGAGAAATATATACAGTCACACACCACATCAAGAGGAATATTTACTGTACAGTCACACACAGAGAAATATATACAGTCACACACCACATCAAGAGGAATATTTACTGTACAGTCACACACAGAGAAATATATACAGTCACACACCACACCAAGAGGAATATTTACTGTACAGTCACACACAGAGAAATATATACAATATATACCACATCAAGAGAAATATATAGTCACACACCACACACAGATAAACATATACAGTCACACACAGAGAGGATAAGTAAGTAAACAGTCACACACAGAGAAATATATACAGTCACACATCACATCAAGAGAAATACACAGTTACTTATTTACTGTATCCATGCATGGACGTCTGCCAATGTACAGTAAAAAACTCTGACCCACTGACCGTTATCTTAAAGACACAAAACACGAGCTGTCGAGCAGCTGAAATTCACCAGTCTTTATTCACTGGTGAATTCACACGCATGGCTCTGCATTTCTTTGGATTCAATCACACACATTTGACGACTTTCCCAACGTGCCACGTGTGAACAGAAATTGACCATAAGATGCAGGTCTTCTATATGCAGCCCATATGCAAGAAGAACACAAGAACACAATTTAAACCTTTCTACTAAATGCATGTATGCATTTAGTGGAACGGTTCACCAAAAATCACGGTTCAGTTTTCATATCACGGTTTTCGGTCCAGTACGGTTCCGTGGGGAGAAAAAAATCCATTGCGAATTCAAATAGTATTTGTAAAAAAAATATATATATAAAAAAATATTAACTGACTTGTTCATTATTTCTCACTCTGGTGTAATCAAAGAGTTGTGGGCAGTCTGGTCACTTTGCTCTGGAGTCTATCCCTCTGTAGTGGACATGCTGGATGACAGTTCTCGTGTCTGTTCCAAGTTTGGAAATGACCTGTTACCTGAAGTGAGTATGAGAGGAAATATTAACCCTTTCACTGCCACACGACAGCCGGTTAGCCCTTTTCTATCACACAGCCGACGGCGATGCGTGGGTAATTGCCACGTCTACCTGTCCTAATTACACTCATTGGTACCTAGTGTGGCTCGTTAAATGTCTCTTCATATTCTCCCCTGTGTCACACAAACCCTACATGTGTAAGCCTGATCACTCCTTGCCAAGGAGGATACGTTTGTTCGCTATGTGTCTGAGTCGCCGTATCACTTTGATTGCTGATTGCCTTTGTTGTTGAAAGTTGATATTATATTGTGTATATGCAGCACAATCGTTTGGACGTGTTTACCATTCAGCGTGTTTTGGAGACGGAGATTTTGTTTATCCGTCATCGCATGCGTGTTCATTGATCTAGTCAAATGAAAGAAGTAGTGCTTTGTTTGAAAACCAACATCTGCCTCTCGTCGTATCTGTTCTGTACTGCACCTGGGTCCAACACACCTACCAAACCGTAACAAATATCGTAGACAAAACTAAATCTGCAATGCGCCCAAACATCAGAATTAAACAATGCTGGGGGATATTATGTGATGCAGCCCGTCTTGTCCACTTAATAACGTTACCGGTAGCCCTTCGAGACAAACTGACAGCTGCACTCACCACCTCGCTGGACAAACTAAAAGGTCGGTTTTGGATTTAAATGCATCGGGCATGAATTACTAATGTTAACTGAACTTAGTATTCCTTATTCTTAGTGTTGTATGACAATAAGTGGAAGTAAATGGACTGCATTTATATAGTGCTTTTATCCAAAGTTACAACTGATGCCTCACATTCACTCACACGTTCACACACCGACAGCAGAGACAACCATGCAAGATACCAACCTGCTCATGAGGAGCAGTTAGGGGTTAAGTGTCTTGCTCAAGGACACTTTTGACGCGGTACCAGGAGGAGCTGTAATCGACCCAGGAACCTTCCGATTACCAGATGACCGTTTTACCTCCTGAGCCACTGTCGCCCCCAAATAGTGAAAGGCTAGTTACAAAAGCACTCCACACACACCCCAGGAGTGATGCATTAAGGCCGATCCATGCATTAGGGCCGCATCCGCTTGTGCGCATTGGTGCGCATGACGTCATTTGTGTAATTCTCGTCAGCGCGCTCATCCGCACGGATCTCGCGTCGCCGGCCGCGTGCAGCCCACATTTTTTAACCACGCGGTTACAAACATAGCCACAACACTGGTAAACAAACTACCCTCCCACTCAGGGCATTATGGCGTAGAACACATAGTAGCATACTACAAGAACCTAGGCGTCCACAAAGACGACTTCAAACTGGAAATGGTGACAACCGATGAGGTACTCAAAAAACTGAGCGCCCTCCAACCCAACAAGGCCACTGGCCATGACAACATCCCCTCCAAATTCCTCAGAGACTCAGCAGCCGCCATCACCCCAATCATCACACACATAATAAACCTCTCCATAAAACAGGGACACGTCCCCAAGGACTTCAAAATTGCTAGAGTAACACCCCTGCACAAAAAGGGCAGCAAATTAGACCCAGGCAACTACCGCCCTGTTTCTATCCTTACCTCCATCTCGAAAGTCATGGAAAAAATTGTCTACGAACAGGTCGAAAAGTACCTGGCGGAAAAAAATCGAATCTACGAATTCCTATCTGGCTTCAGAACATCCCACTCCACTGACACATGCCTTCTCTATTTGAACGACCACATCAAACAAGAGGTGGACGCGGGCAAATACTGCGGCATGGTCATGCTGGACCTACAAAAGGCCTTCGACACTGTCAATCACACCAATCTGCTCAACAAGCTAAAAGCAGTCAGTGAGCTGGATACAATCCTACCTGGAGGGGAGAGAACAGATGGTGGAGGTAAACGGTACCCTATCCCCCCCTCCCAGTGAGCTGTGGTGTTCCACAAGGAAGCATACTAGGACCGCTACTGTTCCTAATTTATGCAAATTACATGTCGTCAGCTTGTGACTGCAACTTGTTCCTGTTTGCGGACGACTCAGCCCTGCTGGTCTCTGACAAGAACAAGTTACAGGTTGAAAAAACCCTCAGCTCGGAACTAGGCAAAATCTGCATATGGCTCGCCGATAACAAACTATCATTACACATAGGCAAAACAGAGTCCATTCTCTTCGGTTCAAATAACAAACTCAGCAAGACCGACGGCTTCTCAGTTACAGTGGGTGACAATATTGTCACAAGGAAAGATGAAATTAACTACCTGGGTTCCATCCTAGAGGCTAATCTTTCCTGTGACAAAATGGCATCCAATGTAATAACAAAAGTCAACCAACAAACTCGATTCTTGTACCGGATCTCCTCTCTGGTAAACAAGAATACCCTGAAGACTCTGGCAGGAGCACTCATTCAAGGGTACTACGACTATGCTTGCACCTCATGGTACCAAAGCACCTCAAAGGCCCTAAAAACCAAATTACAAACATCTCAAAACAAACTAGTCAGACTACTGCTTGACCTGACTCCTAGAACCCACCTCACCCTACCCACTTTGACAACCTAGGATGGCTTAGAGTAGACGACAGAGTACAGCAACTTGCAATGGGCCTGGTCTACAAGATACACTACACGACCAAGGTACCCATGTACATGTCAAAATACTTCCCAAAGGTCAGTGAATACCACGATCACAACACCAGAGGGAGCTCCACAAATCATGTTAAACCCAGATTCGGCTCAAACAAGGGACTAAACACGTTTAGCAATTATGCCACATCAATGTGGAACACCCTACCCAAAGCTGTAAAGGAATGTGAATCACTACCCACTTTCAAAAACACTCTCAAAGAACACCTACGGGAGACTGCAATTCGAAACTGGCCCCTACAAATGTCCTAACCCAGTTGTACAGTAAATGACCAAGTATGGCTTTGTCAGTATTCCAATGTACATTGTACAGTGTCCCCCACCCACCCCCTACCCAACCCCACCTCCAATGTACAGTTTACCCCCACCCACCCAACCCCACCCCACCTACCCAACCTCCTCCAATGTACAGTGTCTACGTCAAATGTATATACACTCTTTTCTGGACACTTTTTGTATCACAAACAGTACTGTATTTGCAAATCTGCTATGTCATAAATGTATAGATGTAGCAGTACTGTCTATCTGTATGTCGTGTGTGTCATATATGTTATGATGAATTGAAAATGGGGGACCCTGATGTAAACAAGACGAAAGTCTTTCTCTGGTCTGCATCTCCTTAACAATTGTATGTATTGAGCTGTACTGTACTGTACCCATTCTGCAATCTGTTAATAAAGTTTTCAATCAATCAATACCTTGCGTCAGTCGTGTGGATATGCGTGCCGACTGTGCATGTGCCCAGCTCTCATATTACAAGCACGGCGCCTGCTGGGAAAGCAACATTAGTCCGTGTTAGTTTTGAATGAAAACGTTATTTAACAGATTGCAGAAGAATGGGTACAATACAGTACGGCTCAATACACACAATTGTTAAGGGGATGCAGACCAGAGAAAGACGTTTGTCTTGTTTACATCAGGGTCCCCCATTTTCAATTCATCATAACATATATGACATACACAACATACAGGTATATAGTACTGTTACATACGATATGCAAATATACAGTACTGTTACCCAGAGATCCTAACAGAAGATATACACATATGATGGGGAGGAGACTGTACATTAGGAGGGGGTGAGTGTGGGTGGGAGAAATATTCAAGATTCAAGATTCAAGATTCAAGAGTTTTAATTGTCACGGCATACAGGTATACAATGAAATGCGGCTGGTCTTGCCCGCGACGATGTGCAATACAGTGGTACAACATATAATAGAATCCAATAAAAATACAGTGGTACAACATATTAATAGAATCCAATAAAACAGTGCAATAAACAGGTACATGGTGTGCCATCTCGGTATCTGTACATTAGTATTTACAGAGCATATAGGACATGCTAGTTAGCTTTAGTAGTGCAATACACTGTTCCTGATGTTATACTACTTTAAGTGGCCTTTCCTCTGGCCATAAGTGTGCGTGTGTGCGTCATGAGTGTTAAAGTGGCTACTAGTGTGTGAGCGTGCTCAGCGTGCGTGTCGTGTATGTACTTGTGTGTGGATAGTTCAGTTTCTGTGTCTCTCAATGTTCATTGTTCAAGGCTCTGATGGCCTGGGGGAAGAAGCTTAGCCTAAGCCTCTCCGTCTTAGTCTCTAGAATTCGCAGGCGTCTGCCTGACCTCAGCAGCTGGAACAGGCTGTTATTGGGGTGGTGGGGGTCTTTCATTATCCTGCAGGCTCTGGATTTGCACCTCTTGTTGTATAGAGCCTGCAGGGGAGGTAGCGCAATACCCGTGGTACGCTCGGCTGAGCGCACCACTCTCTGTAGGGCCTTCTTGTCCTGTGCCGTGCTGTTCCCATACCAGGCAGTGATGTTTCCGGTCAAGATGCTCTCTACAGCTCCTGAGTAGAAGGACTGGAGTATCTTCCCCGATACTCTGAACTTCCTTAACTGCCTCAGGTGGTAGAGGCGCTGCTTCGCTTTCTTTACTACTGTGTTTATGTGTGCTGACCATGTCAGGTCCTCTGAGATGTGGACCCCCAGGTACTTGAAGCTGCTCACCCTGTCCACGGTAGCCCCGTTAATCCTCAGTGGTGTGTGTGTCTCCCGCTGTCCTCTCCTATAATCCACGATCAGCTCCTTGGTTTTACCAATGTTCAGGAGCAGGCTGTTGTCCTGGCACCAACGTTCCAGTACCTCAACCTCCTCCCGGTAGGCCTTCTCGTCGTCACCCCCCCGGTCCAATAGCCATCGGACTTTCAACACCACTCATGAACAATACCCTATTGCATTTGTGTCTCTGTCATACTCACTAATCTGTTGTCTGTGTATCTGCTGTCTGTGTTGTGCCCCATTGTCTATTCTAGTGATGTCTCCCCTGTGTCTGTATCTATGTGTTATTTAGTGTCGTCATGTTCCAGTATTTTACCCCAGGTTGTTCTGTCTTTTCCACGCAGCTGTGTCTTGTTCCCAATCACCCTCACGTGTCAATTAGTCTGTGTATATTAGTGTTGTCTGCCCTGCCTTCCTGTGCTGGATCATTGTTCATGTTACCCTCATCCTGTGTGCTGTCAACCTTATGTTTCTCCGTATTCCCAGTGAGTCAGTTTTGTATTGTTTGCCACGTTAAGTAAAGTGCTTATTACTTTCATCCACGACTCGTGCTTCATCTATTTCATCCTCCACTACCTCTCCTCGTGTTAAGTCTGCATTCCGGGTTCTACCACCGACATGCCAACGAAACGTTCCAGGAATCGTAACAGGGGAGAGTATATATACATATAAAGATAGCAGGGTCACACTGAACTCGTGGAACAACTCTTGGGCTGGAGTGTGATTTGATTTGAAATCTTTATTTAGAACATGTAAAATACAAACAATATAATATCAAAACAAATCATTGCTCTCTAGAAATGAAATGGAAAAAAATAAACAAAAACAAAACATACTGTAACTCAATTTACATGTTCGAAAAGGAGTAGCAAGACATACTTTTATACACTTATTTACTCCTACCCCTTTTCCACACTCAAATGTGTACTAATTTAAAACCTTACAAAACAAATATATATATATACAGTATATACAGGGACGTGCACAGGACTTTAGAGGGGCAGGTGCTCAAAGGCTGAAAAGGGCACTGGGTCTGTGCTATTTTTGGGGGCTCCTTTTGGGCGGGGAGGGGCTTTTTTATGGTTTTTGGGGTTTTTTGGTGATCAAATATTAAACTATAATAATCAGTGCAGGAGCTCACTTATCCTTGAAAGACACTTAAAAGACACTTTAAGTCACTGACTTAAAAGGCCCATACATCTCCATAAATGTTCAGGGCGGAGGGAATAAGTGCTTACCCTACAGACCCCAAGTCTGTTAGGACAGCAGACTCGGTTGGCACTGCTCAAAACTTACCTTTTTAAAATAGCTTTTAAATGCATTATTATCTTTATTTCATTGTCTTATTTTTCTTTATTTCTATACATTTTACTTAAATATTTTATTTTAATTTGTATCATTGTTTTATGTATTTTTTTATCATTTTATTTGTTCTTTTTTAATGGCAACATATTATTTAAATTATTCAAATGGAACTCAAACATGTTCCGTTGTGATGTCACAGTATGATGTCATAATTAAGGCTGTCAATGTTAACGCGATATTAACGCGTTAACTCCCGATTCTATTAATGCCACTAATTTTTTTAACTCAAGATTAACTAACTAAAAAAAAAAACGTTTTTTTTTTTTTTTTTTTTTTTTTTTTTAAACTAGACTTCACTCAGGTGTATTGATGCTCTCATTGATACTATGTTTGTTTCTGAAGTGTGTGTGTGTGTGTGTGTGTGTGTGTGTGTGTGTGTGTGTGTGTGTGTGTGTGTGTGTGTGTGTGTGTGTGTGTGTGTGTGTGTGTGTGTGTGTGTGTGTGTGTGTGTGTGTGTGTGTGTGTGTGTGTGTGTGTGTGTGTGTGAGATATAGAGAGAGAGGGGGGTGAGAGAGATGAGGAAGGGGCAAGAGAGAAAGAGAGCTGGGAGAGTGTGTGTGTGAGGGAGAGAGGGGGGTGTGTGATTAATCAGCCCTTGTGTGTGTGAATGTAACAAGTTCCTAATGTTTTTCCCCCCTATTATTACACACTTTATTCATTGTTTTAAATTATTATTTTCTTTTAAGTTATTTTGTGCATCACTCTGTTTTGAATTTGATGCAAATTTGCAATGCATGAGGGTCATCCTTTTGTGTTAAATGGCTGCATAAAGCAAGCATTTGTTGACTCGCATGTTGATAAAGAGTATTAAAACTTGGAACTTGAAAAAGATCTGTTTAAGGTAAAAAAAAGAAAAATGCAATTAATTTGCGATTAATCGCGAGTTAACTATGGACAATCATGCGATTAATCGAGTTAAATATTTTAATCGTTTGACAGCACTAGTCATAATCAAACATTCTAGAACATTTGTGATGTCACAGTATGATGTCATAATCAAACATTCTAGAACATTTGTGATGTCACAGTATGATGCCATAATCAAACATTCTAGAACATGTGTGATGTCACAGTATGATGTTGTAACCCCGGGTTCAGATTCATAATTATCAATTACATAAATAGTTCCTGTTTATCTCTGAGCTACCACTTCCTGTTTTACCATGAGGTCCCACTTCCTGTATATAGCGTATGATGTCATGATAGAAGGTTCTGGAACCTTTGTGATGTCATCCTATGATGTCATATAGAACGTTCCGGAACATCTTGGTTTCCAATATATACAGCAAGCTCTCAAGGAGCCATCTCTCTTTCTCCTCGACCACCGAACCAGCAACATCACCCAGACGGACCGGACTAACCAACCGACTGGAAGCCGCAAGTCTCCACCAGCATCCCGGAGCAGACCAGACCACCCATCACCAAGCGTGCTCAGCTGGATAGATACCCGATGGCGAGCCAACCCCGGAACATTTGATAAGACTTCCAGACTATTGCCAGCCTGATGTGAATACCCATGAGGCTCAACTAGTGCTCAACTATTGCTACACCACTAGTCCGGTAGGGTTGAACTGAACGAGACTACAAGGACTTCCAAGGGAGTCAATCCCGTTCATCTTATGTTATTTTGATATTGTATTTTGTGTTTGATTTGATTTAACTTGATATATGGATACAGATATCCCCCTATAAGAGTTAGAGGGTAAATGCTACCATTGTATGATGTTATAATAGAACATTCTAGAACATAGAACCTTCTACGCCGTTTGTGGTGATGTCATAATAGAACATTCTAGATGACATACCGATTATAGCTCAACTATAGATTATAGCCGAATCACTTCCTGGTTGTGGTGATGTCATAGTAGAACCTTCGAGAGTAAAGGGCCAATTCACCTAATAAGGTATTTGCATTCCCTGATAAACTAATATAGAGTTACCGATGATAACCTCAGAGACGTCTGAACGAACCCCAATATGTTGATCCAATCGACCTAGGCCTTGATATCGACCTAACCCTCCCGCAAGGAGAGGTTACTGACCTAATCTAAAAGGGATACTTCAAAGCATAAGTTGTACTTTACGTACGTATGTATTATTACTGTTTATCTAGCGCGCTTTTAATTAAAACACCGGTTATTGTTATAACTCTGCCTCTGGTCTACTATTCTTTTAATTGTGTATATTACTCCTTGTCGCATTCGAACCTAGAACTGTGCCCGTGGCAAACAGCTGTTACTGGTATTAACACAAGTGCTACATAAATTTGGCGAGCCAGCCAGGAGGAGTATATCACAGTTAACTGGATTATTAGCCTTTAAGGCAGAAGGTTAAATAGCGTGTAGCGATGGAAGTAGTTCAAACTAGCAGCGTGAGACTCACCCATTCACTCCTAGTCCGCGGTATAGTTGATATTACCTCTGACCCTAAACTGAATGAATACCTGCTGGAACGCGGCACCATTCGGAGGACGTTCGTGGTAGCTCCTGACGGCGGCGATCCCGACTCACGGGTTATTATAGAATACGACGGCCCGCAAGCAGTTACCAAGTTCCGACTAGAGACGCCCCAAGCGGAGTACGTCATTACAGATTTGGCCAGCGTATATGACCCGGGAGATAGCGACGCGGCTACACAGATTTTTATCCAACATATAGCGGGGATAGCGGCGAGGAGGGGCGAAGCCCTGGGGGACGTCCTCAAGAGAGAGCTCGCCGCCATCAGCACCGCCCTCGATGAAAGCCCCCAGGACGCAGTGACCTGGGGGGACCTATTCCCAAAGGACCACCCCCCACCGGGTCCGGGTCCTGCAACCCAAGCAGGCCCCTCACCCGGGCCAAGCCGAGCGGAGCCCGTACCCGAGGCCCGCGGGCCCCCAGCAGCAGTGCGGCCGCAAGAAAATGCACAACCTGTTCTGACACAAGAGGATGTCAACCCCCCGGGGGTGCAAAAGATAATTGTGGAGCACCTAATGAGAAACGAAGACGCAGCCAGGCTCCGACCCTTCTCTGGGCGAAGCCCTCAGCCCGACAGAGAAGTAGACTACGAGACATGGCGTACCAATGCGGTCCTTCTCCTCAACGACCAAAGAGTGCCTGATGCCGTCAAAGCCCGGAGACTCATGGATAGCCTCATGGGACCAGCCAGTGAGGTCGTAGGACACCTGGAACCTGCCTGTTCTCCAAGGAGGTACCTGGAGAGCCTCGACGCCGCCTTTGGGGCCATTGAAGATGGAGCTGATCTTTATGTAAAGTACCTGGGTACAGTGCAATCCATTGGAGAGAAATCCTCAGTTTACCTTCGGCGACTACAGGCAAGCCTGACTGCCACCTATAGGAGGGGGGGGCGTAGCGGCCACCGCCCTCGATCAGCACCTGCTAAGCCAATACATCAGAGGCTGCAGGGACACCACCATGCTAACCGAGCTGCAGCTAGTACAGAGAAGGAACAACCCGCCTACCTTTACCGAACTCCTCCTGTTAATCTGCATCGTAGAAGACCAGCGCTCTTCCAAAGAATACCGCCTGAGACAGAGCCTGAATGTTTTGAGGCCAAGGGTATCGAGTAACGCCCAGGGCAGCTGGACCCAAAGGGAAGAGGAATACGCTCCAAAGTCGAGTCCGGACACCAGCTCCGAAGTCCAAAGTTTAAAGGCGCTAGTTGCAGACCTACAGAAACAGGTCCGGGGAGTGAAGGACAACCAGGACAGACAAGCAAGGCCAGTTTCCAAGCAAGAAGCCCAGGCATCAGTTAAACCGACGACTAACCGAGGTACTCACAAGGCCCAAAAGTCAGAGACTCAAAGCCCAACGCCCTACACAAGCCATAGACCCAGACCCTGGTATTGTTTCAGCTGTGGAGAAGATGGACACATGCGACACCAATGCGAGAGCGAGCCGAACCCCTCTCTGGTGGACTTGAAGCATAAAGTACTAGCTGAAAAACAGCAGGTCTGGGACCTGAATTTAAACTAAAGACAGTTGCTGCCGAGGGACGAGCAGGAACTGGGGTACGAGAGAGATGTCCCAGACGGCAGTGGCGCGCCTCGGCCACTTATGCCAAAGTGGCGGCCATACCTAAAGGACTGGTTGGAGCTAAATGCACTGCCCACGTAATCCTGGAAGGTAAAGAATGCGGCTGCTTACTCGATACAGGCTCCCAAGTAACAACGATCCCGAATTCCTTCTATCAAGAGAACATGTCTCACCTACCCCTTAACTCCTTATACGACCTGCTGGAAGTGGAAGGAGCCAATGGGCAGGAGATCCCCTACCTCGGCTACGTCGAAACTACAATCACGTTTCCACGGAGCATGTTCGGTGTAGACATCGACATCGCCACCCTAGCGCTGATTGTGCCTGATATGAGCGCTACCCTGTCCACAGTGCTGGTAGGCACAAACGCCCTAGACAGCCTGTACCAGCAGTGCGCAGATACCCCATCTAAGAAATACCAATCCCGGCCCTACGGCTACCAGGTAGTCTTGCGAACCCTTGAAGCCAGACATAAACAGTCTGCGGAGTCCAGCCTGGGCGAAGTGAAACTACATAGCAGAGACCCTGAAACTATCGCTCCAGGGCAGACCAAAGTCCTCGAGGGAGTAGTGAGTTGCAGAGCAACCCACGCTGGAAGATGGGTGATGATAGAGTCCCCAAGGTCAACGGCCTTGCCAGGGGGAATCTTGGTATCAGGTGGCTTAGCAGAGCTACCACGAAAACTGCCACATTGTATACCAGTCCTCCTTAAGAACGAGTCCGACCACGATATTACCCTGTCCCCGAGGGTTGTGATAGCCGAGATACATGCAGTCATGAGTGTCCGGCCGCTCAAGACACTTGACGCAGACCTAGCGACAGACCCTAACCAAACATCAAAGCTCAAGTTTGACTTTGGAGACTCTCCAGTACCTCAAGAGTGGAAAGAGAAGATAACGGAACGGCTGAACTCCATGCAAGAAGTTTTCGCCCACCACGATCTCGACTTCGGATGCACTGACAAGATAAAGCATCACATAAAGCTCAATGACAAGACACCATTCAAACAACGAGCGAGACCTATACACCCGCAAGATATAGAAGCTGTGCACGCCCACATTCAACAGCTCCTCGACACTGGAGTCATCCGAGAATCCGAATCACCATTCTCGTCGCCAATTATAGTCGTCAGGAAGAAGAACGGCGATGTCAGGCTATGCATAGACTACAGGAAACTGAACCTCCAAACAGTAAAGGACTCATACGCCCTGCCCAACCTGGAGGATTCCTTTTCAGCACTGACTGGGTCCAAATTGTTCTCAGTGCTAGATCTCAAATCTGGTTATTACCAGATCGAAATGGAAGAAAAGGACAAGCACAAGACAGCATTTGTCTGCCCGCTGGGGTTCTTTGAGTTCAATAGGATGCCTCAAGGAATAACAAATGCGCCAGCACATTCCAGCGGCTTATGGAGCGGTGCGTGGGAGAGTTGAACTTGAAGCAAACCCTCGTCTTCCTGGACGATCTGATCGTTTTCTCTTCAACGCTGGAGGAACACGAGGCGCGACTCATGCGAGTCCTGAGCAAGCTGAACGAGTATGGGCTAAAACTATCACCCGAAAAGTGCAAATTCTTCCAGACCTCCGTAAGGTATCTAGGCCACATAGTGTCTGAGAAAGGAGTCGAAACGGACCCAGAAAAGACAACCGCACTCACCACCTGGCCAAAGCCAACCAAGCTGAAAGAACTGAGAGCATTTCTAGGATTCTGCAGGTACTACCATAAATTCGTCAAAGACTATTCCAAGATAGTGAAACCCCTCAACGCACTTACTGCCGGATACCCTCCCATGAAGAAGCATGGGAAAGCTACAGTGACCGCCGAGAAGTATTACGACCCTAAAGCTCCCTTCCATGACAGATGGACCCCAGCTTGCCAGACAGCTTTCGACGCTATCATAGAAAAGCTGACAACTACCCCTGTTCTCGGTTTCGCCGACCCCGAAAAGCCGTACATATTGCACACAGATGCAAGCGCACTAGGGCTCGGCGCCGCCCTTTACCAGGAGCAGCAAGGACAGAAGCGTGTCATCGCGTATGCAAGCCGCGGATTGTTAAAATGTAAAACCAGATATCCTGCCCATAAATTGGAGTTCCTTGCCTTAAAATGGTCGGTAACTGAGAAGTTCCAGGATTACCTCTACGGACGACCATTTCTTGCTGTCACTGATAGTAACCCACTGACGTATGTCCTTACCACGGCTAAGCTTGATGCCGCAAGCTACAGATGGTTATCCGATCTATCTACCTTCGACTTCCAGCTGCAATACAGAGCTGGGAACCAGAATCAAGACGCTGATGGGCTGTCCCGGCGACCACACAGCACACCAGAGGATGACGCAAAATCGATAAAAGAGATGGAAAGAATACAACAGTTTGCGAAAAGACACCTCCCGGAACCAGAGCACACAAACATGAGTGAAGACATCATTATAGCCATCTGCAACAGACACTTAGTTCGCGAAGTGATCGACAACGGCTCTACAGAGACACCATCGAGCCGTGCATCGGTGGGATCACTTGCCCTCCACCCAAGTGCAATCCCAGACAGCTTCCAAGGAGAGGATCAGCTGGGTGGCCTACCCGTCATTCCGCTGATAACTCCTGCCGAAATGAGAGAAAAGCAAAGAGCCGACACCTGTATCAGTCAAGTACTACAGCTAGTGGAGGCAGGGGAGAAACCTCCACCGACACTCAGAAAGGAAATCCCCGAACTTTACCTTCTACTAAGAGAGTGGAATCGGTTAGAAGTATTGGACGGGGTCCTGTACAGGAAGAGGCAAGAAGGCGCACAGACCCACCATCAACTGGTGCTGCCGGAAGACCTGAGACCTATGGTCTTAACAAGCCTTCACGATGACATGGGCCACATGGGCGTGGACCGAACCCTAGACCTCGTCCGGAAGCGATTCTATTGGCCCAAAATGGCAGCTGAAATAGAGACAAAAATCAGGACCTGCAACCGATGTGTACGGCGTAAGGTTCCACAAGAGAGAGCTGCCCCGTTGGTGAACATCACGCATCAAAAAGATACGAACTACCCCGTACCATCCAAGGGGAAACCCAGTAGAACGCTTCAACAGGACCCTGCTTAATATGCTGGGCACCCTGGAGAATCAGAAGAAGAGCCATTGGCGAGACTACGTCAAACGCCTAGTACACGCCTACAACTGTACTAAGAACGACACTACTGGATTCACCCCGTATGAACTGATGTTCGGGCGACAGCCAAGATTGCCTGTGGACATAGCCTTTAACTTACCTGTCAACTACAAGCCAGGCTCACACTCGCAGTACGTCCGCAGTCTGAGATCGCACCTTGAAGCAAGTTACAGAGTAGCTACAGAAAATGCACAGAAGACGGCGGACCGCAACAAAGCCAGATTCGACAAACGAGTTGTTGAGTCTACCCTGCAGGAAGGGGACAGGGTTCTCGTCAAGAACGTCCGCCTCAGAGGAAAGCACAAGCTAGCAGACCGGTGGGAAGCAGATATCTAAATTGTAGTGAAACACACTGGACATGTCCCAGTCTATGTAGTGCGACCTGAAACCAGAGATGGCCCACTACGAACGCTCCACAGAGACCTACTGCTACCTTGCGGCTTCCTTCCTACTACCCCTGTGGAAGATGGACCTCCTGTAAAGGTCAAAGCTAAGCGACCAAGAACTCGACAGAGCCCAAGAGAAGAAAGCTTGAATGAATCGGAGGGAGAGGACCCAGATGATGACTATCTTGATCTCTCTTATCACTATGACCAGGGAGGTCTAGTGGTGGAAACACGACTCTTTCCAGTGTCCACTGTCGAGCAAGACCCCTCAGACGGAGTCATTATTCCGGAGGGAGCTCCAGATACAGCGGATCGGGAAAATCACTTACCTGACATGGATCCGGAAGAGGACAACCTACCCGACAAGACCTTACCAGTTATGAGTTCAGAGGAGAACAATACTAACATGAATGAACTGGAGACCGAACCCGATGGACCGGGGAATGTCCACAACGATGTGGAAAGAGAAACCGAAAGAGAGGTCATAGATGAACAGCCAAGAAGGTCGACAAGACATAGGGAACCTCCAAAAACCCTGACTTATCACCGACTAGGAAACCCACTAGTGACGATATTCAATATTACAGAGTCTAAGCTCAGTAATGACAGACTCGTTAGGTGACTCTGACTCCCCAGAACCCCATAGGATTGTGATAATGTAGTCCTGGGATAATATGCACAGGGACGTGCATTAGGATAGAAGGGGAGAATGTAACCCCGGGGTCAGATTCATAACTAGCATAGGAACATAAATAGTTAATGTTAGTAGGTAAGAACTTTCTAGACAGTAAAACATTCTAGGCCCAGACTCCCCAAAACCCCATAGGATTGTGATAATGTAGTCCTGGGATAATATGCACAGGGACGTGCATTAGGATAGAAGGGGAGAATGTAACCCCGGGTTCAGATTCATAATTATCAATTACATAAATAGTTCCTGTTTATCTCTGAGCTACCACTTCCTGTTTTACCATGAGGTCCCACTTCCTGTATATAGCGTATGATGTCATGATAGAAGGTTCTGGAACCTTTGTGATGTCATCCTATGATGTCATATAGAACGTTCCGGAACATCTTGGTTTCCAATATATACAGCGAGCTCTCAAGGAGCCATCTCTCTTTCTCCTCGACCACCGAACCAGCAACATCACCCAGACGGACCGGACTAACCAACCGACTGGAAGCCGCAAGTCTCCACCAGCATCCCGGAGCAGACCAGACCACCCATCACCAAGCGTGCTCAGCTGGATAGATACCCGATGGCGAGCCAACCCCGGAACATTTGATAAGACTTCCAGACTATTGCCAGCCTGATGTGAATACCCATGAGGCTCAACTAGTGCTCAACTATTGCTACACCACTAGTCCGGTAGGGTTGAACTGAACGAGACTACAAGGACTTCCAAAGGAGTCAATCCCGTTCATCTTATGTTATTTTGATATTGTATTTTGTGTTTGATTTGATTTAACTTGATATATGGATACAGATATCCCCCTATAAGAGTTAGAGGATAAATGCTACCATTGTATGATGTTATAATAGAACTTTCTAGAACATAGAACCTTCTACCCCGTTTGTGGTGATGTCATAATAGAACATTCTAGATGACATACCGATTATAGCTCAACTATAGATTATAGCCGAATCACTTCCTGGTTGTGGTGATGTCATAGTAGAACCTTCGAGAGTAAAGGGCCAATTCACCTAATAAGGTATTTGCATTCCCTGATAAACTAATATAGAGTTACCGATGATAACCTCAGAGACGTCTGAACGAACCCCAATATGTTGATCCAATCGACCTAGGCCTTGATATCGACCTAACCCTCCTGCAAGGAGAGGTTACTGACCTAATCTAAAAGGGATACTTCAAAGCATAAGTTGTACTTTACGTACGTATGTATTATTACTGTTTATCTAGCGTGCTTTTAATTAAAACACCGGTTATTGTTATAACTCTGCCTCTGGTCTACTATTCTTTTAATTGTGTATATTACTCCTTGTCGCATTCAAACCTAGAACTGTGCCCGTGGCAAACAGCTGTTACTGGTATTAACACAAGTGCTACAATGTCATAATCAAACATTCTAGAACATTTGTGATGTCACAGTATGATGTCATAATAAAACATTCTAGCACATTTGTGATGTCACAGTATGATGTCATAAAATAAAACATTCTAGAACATTTGTGATGTCACAGTATGATGTCATAATCAAACATTCTAGAACATTTGTGATGTCACAGTATGATGTCATAATCAAACATTCTAGAACATTTGTGTACAGTATATATTGCCCTCCAAGAGAGGAGATGGTGTTTGTATTGTGATTGTATGACAAGAGGAGCAGAGAAGAAGGAGACAGACAAGAGGAGCAGAGAAGAAGGAGACAGACACGATAGTAATGTGTTTTGAAGATGAGAAGAAGAAGAAGAAGAGGAGTGTAAACTTTCTCAAGTGTGGGCGAAGCAAGAATTGCGGAGGGCAGTAATACGCCACGATGCGTCTACACTGCCGGAAATTCAAATAAGAAGAAGAAGAAGAAGATCTGATCTCAGAAGACCAAGTGAAGATATCACTTGTTGTTTTGGCTACTTGTTTGTAAGCTTGAATATATTCTGTAGATACCATTTAAAATCCCCACATGGTAAAGGAAACAATGTCATCTACAATCCTTAATGAGCTGCATCTGGAGGGAAGGCTCTGTGATGTGGTTATTAAAGTCAACAGCACTGAGTTTAATGCCCACAAGGCCCTCCTGTGTGACTGCAGTGACTATTTCAGGTAAGTTTAGCTTGGTTCAGGTTAGCTTGGTTAGTAAACAGATACCATACTGTACTTTTACTGTAAACAGATACTATACTGTACTTCTACTGTAAACAGATATTATACTGTACTTCTACTGTAAACAGATACTATACTGTACTTCTACTGTAAACAGATACTATACTTCTACAGTGAAAATATATTACTACTAGGGCTGTCCCCGACTAAGGATTTGGATAGTCGACTATGATTGGCCAAAATTTGCCGTTAGTCGACTATTAGTCGACTATATAAAAAATAAATATATATATATATATTTTTATCATTCCATTTGCGCTGTGGGGGGTGCTTAATGTCTGAAGGAGTCGACTGAAGGCTTCTTGTCTTTCAGTGCCTCTGTGCCTGTTTTCTTAGGCAGTTGGCCTCTGGTATGCATGCCATTAGCGTTAGCCACGCTTCTAAGAGGTTGGCAGTCGACTACGGCTCCTTTCGACCGATTAGTCGACTATTCGACTAATAGGGGTTAGCCCTAATTACTACACAGGACAGAATGTTGCTTAATGTTTACTCATCAGATATCTCTATACTCTGCGTCCCACAGAGCCCTCTTCACTCGCTGGAGCGACTCAGATAAAGCAGTCTACAGTATCCCTGGGGTGTCCCCGGGTATGATGCAGCTCATCATAGAGTACTCCTACACACGCTTTGTGCTGGTGACAGCAGAGAACGTGGAAGAGCTTCTGGTGGCTGCAGACCAGCTTCGCGTCACTGGCATAGTAGGAGCGTGCTCTGACTTCCTAGAAGGCCAGCTGTCTCTGGAAAACTGTGTCGGCATCTGGAGGTTCGCGAACATCTACTGCGGCCCTGACCTGAGGCGCAAGGCCCATCTCTGCATCGTGTGCCACTTTGAGGAGATGGTGCATGTCTCACAGGAGTTTGTGGAGCTGTCCCCGCAGCAACTGGTGGACATCATCGAGAGGGATGACCTGAACGTGAAGAGCGAGGAGACGGTGTTCGAGGCCGTCCTCCGTTGGATCGACCACTCCCGTGAGGAGCGTAAAACACACATCCCTTTGCTGCTGCCCAAGGTAACTAATTGTATTACGGATACACAAACATGGTTCCTAGTGCCTGAGCCACATTTATTTTTAATTAAATTTTTATTATTTTACTTTTTCTTGTTTGTCTGTCTCTTGTCAAGGTCATTATGATTCATGTTACTGTTATTATTGTTGTCGTCGCTGTTGTCATTGTTATTATTATTATTATTATTGTACTGTTGTTACGTTCTGTTTTATGTATGAAAAGAAAAGAAAAAAAAACATTTATAAAAAAAAAGAAAAACGAATTGTATTACTGTGCATTACATTAAAACAACACTAGGTTCCCTAGTACAGTGGTTCTCAAACATTTGGGTCCAAACTGTTCCCTAGCAACAGAAACCGTCTACAACCGATGTCTAAGTTGTACCCGCTGTCTGCTTGTCTCTTCCCAGGTTCGCATGGGCTTGATGAGGCCTGACTACTTCAGGAGCAACGTCCAGAACAACCCTGTGGTGAGGGACAGCCACGACTGCAGGGCCCTCATCCTCAGCGTCCTGAACCCCCCTGGCTCCGACAGGCTCCCAAACACCCTGACCCGCCCACGCCGGCCCCAGGAGGTCCTATTGGCCATCGGAGGCCTGGGTGGCGGCAGCATGACCATGGAGGCTTACGATATCCGAGCCGGTGGATGGATGGACGTGAGCGTTGAGGGGGAGAGTCCCCGGTGGTGCCACGGCACCGCTTATCTCCACGGTCTGGTCTACTGCGTTGGCGGCCGGGCCGGCGTAGAGCGTCTCAGCAGTGTGCGCAGGTTCAACCCCGTCACTCGCAGCTGGCTGCAGGCGGCTCCCATGCACTCACGCCGCAGTCACCTCAGCGTGGTCGCGTTGGACGGCTGTATCTACGCCATGGGAGGGAGAGACAGACGCGGGTACCTGAACACCGCCGAGCGCTACAAGCCTGAAACCAACCAGTGGACAGTGATCTCACCCATGCTGGAGCGCAGGGGCTCCGCCGGGGCAGCAGCTCTCCAGGGCAAGGTGGGTGGAACTGAGGGACACAGGGTGCTAGATGAACACAAGGAATGTTAGATCAGAAATCATAAATGTCTTTATTGCCAAGTAAGCTTGCACATACAAAAGATGTGTCTGGGCCCTTTGTGTTACGTCTGGTACTCTAGAACTAGTGTTCAACTTCTAACTATTGCGACAGTGTTGTGTTATTCTGTTGAGTTTCACGTTACGGCAGATGGCCGAACGTGACGTAGACGTTGATGTTCTGACTTACGTTACAATGCATGTGTCTTGAGTTCAGTAAACACCGACATGCTGAAACGACGTGTCGTCTGATTCTTCCAACACAACATTGGCGACGAGAGATGGCTGAATTTGCTATCCCACCCCCTCCACCCTTCCTACCGCTGCCCGGTGAGCCGCCCGTCCCGTGGGCGCGTTGGATTTCCTCGTTCGAGACGTATATCCTGGCTACCGGTTTGGACTTGTCCGTGGTGAGAAAACGTGCATTACTACAGCACTGTTTAGGCGTGGAGGGACAGCGTGTGTGTGTGAAACACTCGACACACATTAGACAGTGACACATACGTCGGTGGTGGCGCTCCTAAAGGGACATTTCGCCACTCCACAGACTGCACTCCTCCGTCGAGTCAGGGGCGGAGCTATAGGCGCGGCTGGGGAGGCAGCTGCCTTAGGGCCCGCCCACTGTCTGGCGGGAGGGGGGGCCCGGGCCCCGGGCCCCCCCTCCGGCCCCGGGCCCAGGCCCGGGACTGAATGGAGTTGCCGTTCGCGTGTGGGACTGGATCGAACACAACTGGTGGTAACGGCAACTGGGACTGGTGCGTTTGTTTTGATTCTAGGCTCCTCCCGTTTTGCCAGTACTGTGGTACGAGTACGACTGATAGCGTGTGGTTTTTGGAACAGGGCGTTTTGCACAAATCCAGCGCTCCCTTTCCTTGGCTGTGACGTAGCCACGTAAATCTCACAAGCAGCGCGGAGGTGATATTTTTCTCTGATGTCGCGTTCACGTTACGTGGGAAGAATCGGAAGAATCAGCTTCCGACTGGGAAAAACCATTCACGTCAGCCTCCTAGTTGTAATTCCTACTAGGACATATGGGATTTTTTATAGACCCCGATATCTCCCACTTCGCGTCACGAATTGCAGAAGTATGGATGTGGGCGTTTTGATCGAGTCAATGCGTGAAGGCTTCCTAGTTGTAGCAACGAGATGTCCTCTGGTTCTTCCGCTTCTTCCCACGTAACGTGAACGCGACATCAGAGAAAAATATCGCAAGCTATGTTCAACATAATAAGTCACCTGAAACATGAATGAATGAAAACTTTATTAACAGATTGCAGAATGGGTACAGTACAGTACAGCTCAATACATAAAATTGTTAAGGGGATGCAGACCAGAGAAAGACTTTCGTCTTGTTTACATCAGGGTCCCCCACATCACCACCGCTACCATGGTGTATTAAAATCCGAAGACGCCGAGCAGCTAAGGGGGACATTTACCGAGGAGTCGGACCAGCACAAAGTGTGGATATATTATGATTTAACAAGTCTTATCTGTCCAGGACGATGACAACATTATTGCAGGTAAGCTAACTAGTACTACTAACGTTATCACGCTAGCTTGGATGCTAACTAACGTAATGTGAATGAATGAATGAATGAATGAAAACTTTATTTAACAGATTGCAGAATGGGTACAATACAGTACGGCTCGTTAAGGGGATGCAGACCAGAGAAAGACGTTTGTCTTGTTTACATCAGGGTCCCCCATTTTCAATTCATAGTGATCATAGAAAACATATACGTTACCACCTAGCCACAATCTATGGTATTTCTAGGTTACCACATGGGTGGCGCACGTGAACACTTTGTGAATTATGTGAGGGTGTATCATGATGATGGTAATTTGGCACTTAACGAACGTTACCTATCTCTTTGCCGTTTTGCATAGTGCACTGCATAGTACCAGAGATGACATAAGTTATGTGGTAACATAGGTCGCATCACTGCCAGTAGTCGGCATATTACCCAATTCTGACTCTGGTATTAGTCAACTAACGTACTGTTAGCCAGCTACTGTAATAACGAAACTGAAATATCTAATGATGATAGTCTATCATAAAGACAGAAAACACTCTCATCACAGACAAGCTGGATCTGGCCAAATACCTAAACATGTCATGGTGAATGAATGAAAACTTTATTTAACAGATTGCAGAATGGGTACAATACAGTACAGCTCAATACATACAATTGTTAAGGGGATGCAGACCAGAGAAACACTTTCGTCTTGTTTACATCAGGGTCCCCCATTTTCAATTCATTATAACATAATGACATACAGATAGACAGTAGTGCTACAGTACATCTATACATGACATACCAGATTTGCAAATACAGTACTGTTTGTGATACGAAAAGAGTCCAGAAAAGAGAGTATATACATTTGACGTATTATTATTGTATTGTGATATGTTTTGTTTCATGTTGGATTTTTTTTTTTTTTTTTTTTTAATAATACAATAAATATCGGGGGGGGGGGGCCCGAGCTGTCAATCTCGCCTCGGGGCCCGTGGGGCATTCCAACCGCCACTGCGTCGAGTTGTGTTCCGACGGAGACATCAACGTACTGGCAAGTCAATAACGCAGTACGTCGCGGACCTACGGGGCTTGGCTAGTTCATGCAAATTCGGGGCATTACAGGATGAGATGGTGAGAGACCAACTCATATTGAACACTGACAGTGATAAAATCAGGGAAAGAATGTTGGAAAATGACGAGCTGACATTAGCAGTAGCTATTAGACTAGCAGTGCAGGTGGAATCTGCTATGAACTGTGCAGCTAGTTTGTCTACCTCCCCAGCCCCAACACACACGTGCCAGTAGAGGTTGCGAGCACGCTCAGCTCAAGGATGTCCCTCCTCAACGTGAGTGCAGACGACAGCGGGCTAATAATTGTTAGCCTCCCGGTCACGTGACCTGACGTCACGTGACGACAGGTCAGACGATTCAATGATGTTGCAGCCCCAGCACCCGCGGCTAAAGCTCTGCAGGACAGACAATTTGATGATGTTGCAGCCCCAGCACCCGCGGCTCAGCCTGAGGGACCTCCGCCGTTGGCTGTTGCAGTGCCCGGGCCCCGCCCACTCCGAGCGTGCAACAGGCCTGCACACCTGAATGACTTTGAGACTGAGTATCACTCCTAGGTTGAGTGAAGGGGGGGGAAATGTTACGTCTGGTACTCTAGCGAGTGCCAGCACTTTAACTAGTGTTCTAACTATTGCGACAGTGTCGTGTTATTCTGTTGAGTTTCACGTTACGGCATATGGCCGAACGTGACGTAGACGTTGATGTTCTGACTTACGTTACAATGCATGTGTCTTCAGTTCAGTAAACACCAACATGCTGACGTGTTCTTCCAACATAACACTTTGGTGCATCAACATTAACAGACAATTAAAGTAGAATGAAATCAAATGGAATATATAAACTAAATTAGAATATTCTTTCTTATTACAGGTTTACATCTGTGGTGGCTTCAACAGGATGGGGTATCTGCTCACAGCTGAGTGCTACAGCCCAGACACCGACCAGTGGACTCTGATCGCCCCCATGAGCAGCAGGCGGGGCGGAGTGGGAGTCGCTGCGTACGGAGGACATGTCTATGCGGTAGGTGCACACGGAGACAAATGCTTTACTAGATATTTCTATAGATATGTATCATTTGGACTTCCGGTTTAGCTGCAATATGTAGCGCACGCATTTGGTTATAGCTCCGCTCCCGTTAACGTTAATTTCGTTTAAAAACCTTATTTGGACAATACCAAAAGAGATTAAACCACATCGTATGTATTGATAAGACCTTCTACTAACTATATCAAAAGACAACATGTATAAGGATAAGAAAAAGATTGGAAAGAAACAAGAAACAGCAATTCCAACAGCGCAGATTGAAACACGTTCAAGAAAAATAACAGGCGACGCTGCGGCAGATTCGTCGGTGACAAGCCCTGACGAGGGGAATATAGAGGAGAATACACCGGGACCAACGACTATTGGCCCCGAGAGGGAGACAATAGATGACAACATAACAGGAACGACAGGAAAAAGTACCGTGAGAGATAAAGCAGGTGATTTTGAGAAGATAATAGCAAACAAATCCATCGGATCCCTCACTGCACCCATATCATCAACTGACACAAGCAGTGCAATTACACCACCCGACTTCAACTCACTGACTATCCTGATGAAAGAACAGATGGTCGCTTTCAAATTACACATCGATACTAAATTCGAACACATCGATGCTAAATTAGAAGAAGTTAAGAAAGCGGTCGCTGTACAATCCGAGCGAATCACGACAGTGGAGAATACGGTGACAGATATTACACGGGCAGTCAAAGAGAACGAGAACACCATCAACGTTGGTATGACAGAGGTAACAAAGGAGATAAAAATGGTGGAAGAGGCATGCCGGAGGAAAATACAAGAAGTTAAAGATGAAGCGATGGAGAGGCTACTCGAAACCCAACGCTACTACAAGCGAAATAACATCCGCATTGTAGGACTTGATGAAGCAGTCAATTGCGCAGACGACAACTTTCCAACAGTGCTATCAGAGATTTTGGGTAACAACTTTCTAAACACAGTGCCGACAGTGGACCAAGCTTACAGAATCGGTACTCAGGATCAAAGAAGCAACGGGCCAAGAGTCATCATTGTTACTCTGCGGAAGACGGCAATAAGAGATGACATCATCAAAATTGCTCGCAACCAAAGGGGAAAGCTGAAACATGGTGAAAACCCAATATTTATCTACGAGGATCTTTGCAAAGAGGCCATCGCTCGGCGTCTCCCCTACAAGGAGGTGATGCAGAAATTGTTCAAGTCTGGCCTCAGACCAAGGCTAGCATACCCGGCGCTATTATCGATCGTGGGCAGTGACAGCCGTAGGGTAGGATTACACACGCCTAAAGAAGCCGAGGAATACTGGAATCTACATGGAGCAGAACCCCCAAGGCAGAGCGAAACACTGTCTAAAAACAGATAAGCCTTCTCATCTCTCTCTTTCTCTGTGTATATCAGTATTATAATGACTTTATCCGGGCTCAACAAAAGTAGCAGATGATATGCATGCCGGCTACACCAAGGCATATTGTGTATAATATGATTCGTAATGCATTATATTTTCAGACCTCTGGTCTCCGTGGAGACAAGAATATATCATTGACAATAAGAACAATCTGGAATATTCTGGGCTTATCGCTCGACTGCTCTGGGTCACTTAGAAATCTCCCGAAAATACTAGTAGTCATGAACCCTGGGTAGGAAGATCATTCTGGAACATAACAACAGTCTGTTAGTATATACTAGTGTATTCTACAACCTTCTAGAATATAATGCACCATTACAACGAAGGCCTGCAACTCTAACATTAACATCCGGTGTGTATAAGCATAAGCATATGATCAATTGACTGAAGTTTAATCAGGCCTTAATAAGACTTAAAAAAAAATCAACCACACCTAAACGTATGAGCACAACAAGGTTATTCTAACTATTTAAATAATCACTCCACTGATGTAGAGATTGGCACATTGTAGCTCTAAAAGGCTCTGTTTTTCTCTTTTATCTAATTACTCAATTCTGTTCTAGTGGCTACTCCACGTTGAGTTTTATTCTATCTCTCACTCCTTATTTTATTTTTTTTTCTCTCTCTTTTATCTTACATTGTTCTTTCCCATTGTTCTTCATATTAAGGTGTTAATGTTTCTCTACAATCGTTTCCTTTTTTCTGATGTTTCCTACATAAGTTAGTAGAGGGTTCAAATGAATATATCGATGAAAGTTTATTATTATTTTTTTTTCATTTTTCATAATATTTCATTACAGTAAGGGAAGGCGCAAGACCAAAAGCGACATTCTATTGTATTAGAATGAAAATGTTAGATCCTATGGCAATTAGCATAGGAAGATTAGGATTACAAAGCTCAGTTTGGGCAATCCGGTGGCCTAAGGGAGGGAGTCATACGCGGAGGATGTGTTTTTGGAACACAGGCCTGTACGACTCTCTGGGTGAGGGGAAAAAAGGGGATTTTTATTTGTATATATATATGTTTTTAAGCTCGGCTCTCAACGGGACCTCAATATTTGGATGTACATCTATTGTAGCTTCGCACTCCAGAAGCATTACCAAAAACTACACAAAAACATGCATAGATTATGGCTAGTTTGAATATAATGATATGGAACACTGGTGGGATAAACAAACAACACAAACGCAAAAGCGTGCTCACACTGATGAAAAAAGAACATGTGGACGTGGCTCTACTAAGCGAAACGCACATTTTAGAGGAAGACATAGATACGTTAGCGGATAACACATACCATAATATTAGTCACTCTTCTTTTGGTACGAGAACTCGAGGTGTAGCCATAGTCGTCAGACGTAAGTTAAATATTGAATTAAAGGGGGTATGGTCGGATGCGGATGGGCGTATAACTATAGCTAGGATTGTACACAATAACAGGAAAATAGCGTTGGCAGCGGTATATGCCCCAAATTTGTACGAAGAGGGTTTCTTCACTACACTAACCGATGAAATGTTAAACCATCCCGATTACTCATTTATAATAGGTGCGGATTTTAATGCCATTTGGAATCCAAGGATGGACAAATCTTACCTCGCCTTTTCCAGCGAACAAAAAAATTCATCTAAAGCATTAAAGGATTGGTCAAAGATTACAGGTGTAAATGATTTATGGCGTTCACTTAATCCCACGACCCGAAAGTACTCTTGTCGATCGGCGAGACATAACACATTATCCAGAATTGATTATGTTTTTGCATCCCCGAGACTATTTGATAAATATGAAGTGGAAATGATACCCAATGCACTATCAGATCACTGTTATGTACTCCTAAAAGCAACATTTGGTATACTATCTTCCCGGGCCCCAAGATGGCGTTTTAATTCGATGCTGCTTAATAACAAGGAATTCATTACACAACTCAAAGAAGCTCTCACAGTATTCCTACGGGAGAATGCAAACTCGGTGCAAGACCCCAGAATAATATGGATGTCGGTAAAGGGTATGATCAAGGATTTCACTGATATACAGACAACAATCGGAAATGCAAATACGCAGCACAAGACAACAGCAGTACTCCCAAGGTTCTAAACCTAGTCACCTATTAGCCATGCGATTAAGAATTAATGCAAAATTTGCAGATATAACTGCCATTAGAAAACAACAAGTACTTGAAACAGACCCCAAAATAATAAACGATACATTAAAAGAATTCTACTCCGACTTATATAAATCAGAAACGACCTTTGATCAAAACAAAATGGACACATATCTTAATCAAATTATTCTCCCTAAACTTTCGGAGGATGACGCTAAACAGTTAGAAACACCGATCACACTAGAGGAACTCAAGAAGGCCATATCCGAAATGAAAAATGGTAAGGCTCCTGGAAGAGACGGTATCCCATCAGAAATGTACCTTTCTTGTTGGGACATAATTGGACCCTTATTACTAAATATGATCTTATACTCAGTCAAGGAGGGGAGCTTCCATAAAAACGACAATATTGCACTCATTTCAGTCCTTCTCAAAAAAGACAAAGACCCCACTGAGTGCGGTAGTTACAGACCCTTAAGCCTCCTCGGAACCGATGTCAAACTGTACTCTAAGGTATTAGCCATCAGATTACAAAAGCATATGACGTCTTTAGTTCATCCGGACCAAACTGGCTTCATAAGAGGTCGCCTGATCACTGATAACATAAGACGAATACTGCACGTACTAGATGCAGACAAAGAAGACACCATACCTAAGGCGATGCTGTCCCTGGATGCTATGAAAGCCTTTGACAGGCTGGAATGGTCGTATCTATGGGCAGTATTAGAAAGGATGGGGTTAGGAAAAGGATTCATTGATATGATTAAAGTATTATACAAAGACCCATCGGCCATGATTACAACAGGTACATTCATCTCCAAAATCTTTCCGGTATCACGCTCAGCCAGACAGGGTTGCCCTCTTAGTCCCGGACTATTCGATCTATCATTAGAGCCTTTAGCACAATATATAAGACAATCCCAATCCATAGAACCATTCGTAATCAAGGGCACACAACATAAAATTTGTTTATATGCGGACGACGTAATATTGTTCATGCAAAGCCCCAACACCACATTGCCTCATCTACTCAAGTTGATTGAGAACTTTGGTGAT
>NC_140181.1:13615123-13644779 GCF_963971535.1 Notolepis coatsorum
GTCATTTAAAATGTATGCGAAAGTTTCGTTTTCACTTCTAATTTGAAGATAAGGATCTATAGAACAATTTGGGCTTGAGTGTCAAGAAACCAGTTGAATTTAATACAAATGTATCCAAAATGGCCACAATCGAAATCATGAATTCTTTAAAAACGTCTTAATGTTCACACAATTGCTGTGTAATATAATTTTGTATTGCTATTTTAAGTTAATACTGTGTGAGGAATCAACTGGAGTTCAAATATTGATGTTTTGGATATTCTGGTATGGCAAAAATCAAAGATGGCTGCAATTTCTGTATTTATTTCGAATTACGCTTCATAACTTTTATTCTATTGAACCTAGAATGGTGATGTTTGTGCCTGCACCTAGGTTTTCATGAATGAGTAATTGAATAAAAATAAAATAAACATGATTGGAGCATATGATATTTCACACAATGAGACAATAAATATGTGGAGAACTAGAGTTAGATATGAGAACTGTAAACAACAGTTGATTGTGACGAACAAACGATGATTGTGAAGAACGTCCTCATCACAAGAAAGGATCTGCATCTCAGCACCAATGTCAACGCCATGCCAAAGACCTGATGGAGGTGTTGCTGAGCAATGGGAAACCCTTTGAGGAGGGCAGTAAAGACCTGGTTACATTAGACAATAAGGTGTGTGAGTCTGCGGCTGCTGCCGTATCTGTCCATCAACTCGAGTCTACGGGACAAGAGCAGTACAACAATTTCAGGAAGAATGCTTGAATCAAATGACAGACTTCTGACAGCACCGATCAAGCGAAATAACTTACTGTTGTTCCATGAGAAGAAAACACAGAAGGAGACAGCAAATAAGCTGAGAATGCAGCACTTCAAACATCATGCAGAGCTATATGGGAAAGCTTTTATTGTGCTAGACACAATACACGTCAAGTAGAGATATTTCTGTTGACGAGGAGTTAGTTGCGCCAGGTGTAACAAGACATTTTCTCATTCCTGTCAAATAAGTTGTTAACAGATGGACAGTTCCCAGATGACAAGGATGTCTACATCACTGCAGGTGATCAAGTCCACCATGTTGGAAACAGTCCACCAATGGATCAATGCAACCATGAGGAATCTGACACTCGTGTCCTATAATACATCTCCTCCACGCCCTCCAAACATCATCACTTGGGAGGGTGCATACTGGAGATACAGATGTTTGTCGTAATCCTTCTGACCAATTTCCATCACATCAAGCCACTAACAGATACACAACCAATATATATATATAATTATATGCCAAACAAAAATGATATATGTAAAACATGAAAGAAATAAAAACAAAAATGTAAACACCCGTGAATGTCAAATCCCTTCCTCATCCCTGTACCTCGTGAAAATAATTTCTTTATAATTCAGTTTGAATTGTCTCATGTTTGGACATGGCTTTAGCCCCACATTCAGACTGTTCCACAGTTTCACTCCACATATGGAAATGCAGTGTCTTCTCCTGGTAGTGAGTACACTAACTAAGAACCTTTAACTTGAGTTCTCCCCTGGAGAACTCCCACCCACCGCTCCTAATTCATTATTATATTTTATATTATTATATTTTATATGACTATATTGTATTTGTACTGTGAAGCTATGCATCCCCCACCCTAGCTATGAAGCTATGCATCCCCCGATGCTGCTTTGACACCCGAATTCCGAAAAGGGGATCAATAAAGGATTATCTTATCTTAATGTACAGTTCCCTCCCCCTCGTATGTATATAATAATAATAATAATAATAATAATAATAATAATAATAATAATAATAATAATAATAATAATAATAATAATAATAATAATAATAATAATAATAATAATAATAATAATAATAATAATAATAATAATAATAATAATAATAATAATAATAATAATAATAATAGTAATAATAATAATAATAATAATAAATAATAATAATAATAATAATAATAATACATTCGATGTATAGTGCACTATATATTTGGAAACCAAATCTCAGAGTGCTACAGAGTAAAAACAGACTTTAAAAACATAGGCAATTAAAAAACAAGACATAAAGGCATAACAAAGGGATAAAACACACACGGCATGTATAAAAAGGTTAAAACTAAGGGAAGGCGTTCGTGAAGAGGTGTGTTTTAAGTCCTCTTTTAAAGGAAGCAGTGGTCTGTGGCGCTCTGAGGTAGTCATATATTTACTGTTAGGATCTCTGTTTAACAGTGCTGCATATCTGTATGTCATGTATGTCATAAATGTAACAGTGCTGCATATCTGTATGTCATGTATGTCATAAATGTCATGATTAGTTTAGATTAGATGATTAGATTAGATTTTTTATATCTGTATATCGTGTATGTCATAAATGTCATTATGAATTGAAAATGGGGGACCCTGATGTCCGGTCCGCGTCCCCTTAACAACGGTTTGTATTGAGCCGTGCTGTATTGTACCCATTCTGCAATCTGGTAATACAATTTTCAATCGATCAATCTCCATAAGCACTGGGCGCAAGTCGCGCGGCGCTTCCGGACACCGAACACGGAGTATCATCAGAAGCGGGTCCACGTGTGTGTCACTTTGAGCTTTCAGCGGACCTTCAACTTCTGTCATGTCGACGTCATCCGATTGTAAAAATAAAGAGTCTATGTTATCTCCATATCCAATATTTCGATAATAAAACAGCCAGTATATAGGCAGCGAGGTGCAATGTACCGTATATAGGCTTGCTCAACATGAGGTGGACAGCGCGTGGTGCTGAAATGACAAACACGCATTGCATGAAATAAAAACACCTGTTTTATTTCGAAATATTGGAAACGGAGATAACATAGACTCTATCTCCGTTTCCAATATTTCGATGATAAAACTGGCAGTTTTACACACTTCATTTAGAAAAGCCATTCTCTTTTGCGAGTGATCAGAGTAAAATGCAGATCGGTGTCACATTAAATGCAGGTCGATGTCAACGCCGAGCAGCGTTTTGTGTGACACCAAGTCACAGAGGTGGTGACGTCCGCGCATTAGAAAATTGGACCTTCGCACTTGGAGTCCGCTTTGGGTCCGCTTTGGGTCCGCTTTGGGTCCGCTTTGGGTCTGCTTTGGGTCCGCTTTGGGTCCGCTTTGGGTCTGCTTTGGGTCTGCTTTGGGTCTGCTTTGGGTCTGCTTTGGGTCTGCTTTGGGTCCGCTTTGGGTCCGCTTTGGGTCTGCTTTGGGTCTGCTTTGGGTCTGCTTTGGGTCTGCTTTGGGTCTGCTTTGGGTCCGCTTTGGGTCCACTTTGGGTCCGCTTTGGGTCCGCTTTGGGTCTGCTTTGGGTCTGCTTTGGGTCTGCTTTGGGTCCGCTTTGGGTCCGCTTTGGGTCCGCTTTGGGTCCGCTTTGGGTCTGCTTTGGGTCTGCTTTGGGTCTGCTTTGGGTCTGCTTTGGGTCCGCTTTGGGTCTGCTTTGGGTCTGCTTTGGGTCTGCTTTGGGTCCGCTTTGGGTCTGCTTTGGGTCTGCTTTGGGTCCGCTTTGGGTCCGCTTTGGGTCTGCTTTGGGTCTGCTTTGGGTCTGCTTTGGGTCTGCTTTGGGTCCGCTTTGGGTCTGCTTTGGGTCTGCTTTGGGTCTGCTTTGGGTCCGCTTTGGGTCTGCTTTGGGTCTGCTTTGGGTCTGCTTTGGGTCTGCTTTGGGTCTGCTTTGGGTCCGCTTTGGGTCCGCTTTGGGTCCGCGCGAGTCCGCTCTGTGTACGGTCCGCTCGACTATGGGAGCACCTTAAAGGCTACAGCAAAGGGGTCCACAGTACCAACGTGACCCAGCTCTTGGTGCCCCTGAACCGTGGTGGTCGACCCGAATGTTGAGATATTTTTTTGGATTCCAAAACAGCACGTCTAATGCCTAATGCTCACATGCATCACCGCCCGACACACAGAGGCACGGAGATGCAATACAACGTCCTTAATCGCCTGCCATTCCCCTTCAGAGGAAATTTGAGATAATTGATTGATGTCCCTCTAAAAGTTCCGATCGCATACACTAGTCTAATTTTCTTAGGCTCATTCACGCTGGATGATCAAAGCAACTGCTCCTTTATCTTCATCCCCACCCCCCTCTCTGTCATGGTCATGTGTTGCCCTCTTATTGTTTCCCCCCATGACAGTATCTACAAAACTAATGATGCTACTCCACTAACCGAGCGAGGGCTATAGATCACCGGTTGCCGTTGCCTCGCCAACATAGACCCAGCGATAGATTCTCCTGTGTGAAGTTAACTGTATTCGGTGCTTGGTCTACTGTCACTGGAGTTGGGCCGTGATGGTTCATTAGCATGAGCAGGCTCCAAAGATAATCACCGCCGTGGATCATCCCACTGCGCTCCGACACAGAGAGGCCTCGACGGGAGGGCGGGGGTGGGGGGGCTCAGCACTGTCTCCAGGGAGGCAAGGTCATTACTGGTACCCTCTCTGCCCCCCCAAGCCATGATGAATGCGATTTGCACATGCAGATACTTGTCTCCAAGCAATTTCCGTAGCGTTGCCGAATTTGCCAAAACAATCCTATATTTCCACAACAATGCGCATAGACTCATTCGCGGCTCAAAAGACGGACGCGCACCGCTGCGCCACGCTGACAAAACAGGGCACTGTATTAAGGAGCATCTCCCAGATACTGAAATCCGATATATACCAAGAGCCACGCGCAACACGTAACAAGTAACGGATTACATCGGTGATAAAGTATCGGCCGAAAGGTTTAGTCCTCAGAGTGCCGGCGGTGAAGAAGTGGTGTAGAGGTGGTGTAGAGGTGGTGTAGAGGTGGTGTAGAGGTGGTGTAGAGGTGGTGTAGAGGTGGTGTAGAGGTGGTGTAGAGGTGGTGAAGAGGTGGTGTAGAGGTGGTGTAGAGGTGGTGTAGAGGTGGTGTAGAGGTGGTGTAGAGGTGGTGAAGAGGTGGTGAAGAGGTGGTGTAGAGGTGGTGAAGAGGTGGTGAAGAGGTGGTGAAGAGGTGGTGAAGAGGTGGTGTAGAGGTGGTGAAGAGGTGGTGAAGAGGTGGTGAAGAGGTGGTGTAGAGGTGGTGTAGAGGTGGTGAAGAGGTGGTGAAGAGGTGGTGTAGAGGTGGTGTAGAGGTGGTGAAGAGGTGGTGTAGAGGTGGTGTAGAGGTGGTGAAGAGGTGGTGTAGAGGTGGTGTAGAGGTGGTGTAGAGGTGGTGTAGAGGTGGTGTAGAGGTGGTGTAGAGGTGGTGTAGAGGTGGTGAAGAGGTGGTGTAGAGGTGGTGTAGAGGTGGTGTAGAGGTGGTGTAGAGGTGGTGTAGAGGTGGTGTAGAGGTGGTGAAGAGGTGGTGTAGAGGTGGTGAAGAGGTGGTGTAGAGGTGGTGTAGAGATGGTGTAGAGGTGGTGTAGAGGTGGTGAAGAGGTGGTGAAGAGGTGGTGAAGAGGTGGTGTAGAGGTGGTGTAGAGGTGGTGTAGAGGTGGTGTAGAGGTGGTGAAGAGGTGGTGTAGAGGTGGTGTAGAGGTGGTGTAGAGGTGGTGAAGAGGTGGTGAAGAGGTGGTGTAGAGGTGGTGTAGAGGTGGTGAAGAGGTGGTGAAGAGGTGGTGTAGAGGTGGTGTAGAGGTGGTGTAGAGGTGGTGAAGAGGTGGTGTAGAGGTGGTGTAGAGGTGGTGAAGAGGTGGTGTAGAGGTGGTGTAGAGGTGGTGTAGAGGTGGTGTAGAGGTGAAGAGGTGGTGTAGAGGTGGTGTAGAGGTGGTGTAGAGGTGGTGTAGAGGTGGTGAAGAGGTGGTGTAGAGGTGGTGTAGAGGTGGTGTAGAGGTGGTGTAGAGGTGGTGAAGAGGTGGTGAAGAGGTGGTGTAGAGGTGGTGAAGAGGTGGTGAAGAGGTGGTGTAGAGGTGGTGTAGAGGTGGTGAAGAGGTGGTGAAGAGGTGGTGAAGAGGTGGTGTGAGGAGGTGAGAGGTGGTGAAGAGGTGGTGTAGAGGTGGTGTAGAGGTGTGTAGAGATGGTGTAGAGGTGGTGTAGGTGGTGTAGAGGTGGTGTAGAGGTGGTGTAGAGGTGGTGAAGAGGTGGTGTAGAGGTGGTGGGTGGTGGTGGTGTAGAGGTGGTGTAGAGGTGGTGAAGAGGTGGTGAAGAGGTGGTGTAGAGGTGGTGAAGAGGTGGTGTAGAGGTGGTGTAGAGGTGGTGTAGAGGTGGTGTAGAGGTGGTGTAGAGGTGGTGTAGAGGTGGTGAAGAGGTGGTGTTGAGGTGGTGAAGAGGTGGTGAAGAGGTGGTGAAGAGGTGGTGAATAGGTGGTGAAGAGGTGGTGTAGAGGTGGTGTAGAGGTGGTGTAGAGGTGGTGAAGAGGTGGTGTAGAGGTGGTGAAGAGGTGGTGAAGAGGTGGTGAAGAGGTGGTGAAGAGGTGGTGAAGAGGTGGTGAAGAGGTGGTGTAGAGGTGGTGTAGAGGTGGTGTAGAGGTGGTGTAGAGGTGGTGTAGAGGTGGTGAAGAGGTGGTGTAGAGGTGGTGTAGAGGTGGTGTAGAGGTGGTGAAGAGGTGGTGAAGAGGTGGTGTAGAGGTGGTGAAGAGGTGGTGAAGAGGTGGTGTAGAGGTGGTGAAGAGGTGGTGTAGAGGTGGTGTAGAGGTGGTGTAGAGGTGGTGTAGAGGTGGTGTAGAGGTGGTGTAGAGGTGGTGAAGAGGTGGTGAAGAGGTGGTGTAGAGGTGGTGTAGAGGTGGTGTAGAGGTGGTGTAGAGGTGGTGTAGAGGTGGTGTAGAGGTGGTGAAGAGGTGGTGTAGAGGTGGTGTAGAGGTGGTGTAGAGGTGGTGTAGAGGTGGTGTAGAGGTGGTGAAGAGGTGGTGTAGAGGTGGTGTAGAGGTGGTGTAGAGGTGGTGTAGAGGTGGTGTAGAGGTGGTGAAGAGGTGGTGTAGAGGTGGTGTAGAGGTGGTGAAGAGGTGGTGTAGAGGTGGTGAAGAGGTGGTGTAGAGGTGGTGAAGAGGTGGTGTATCCTTCATGCTGATGAATGCAGCCTGGCTGACGGCCCCACCTTGTTGTACACAACAGACAGTAGATGACAGTAAAAGGCTGCTGCACTGCTCGTTAGGCAGAGCTGACTGTGCCTTTCAAGCACCTGTACGAGGGATGAGGGGTGAGGGACGCAGGGCGGGGGGGCAACCAGATGTCTTCATTGGACTGTGGTGATTGACGCCTCGCTGTACGTCGGTTGGCAAAAACAATTCGCAAACTCTCTGTCCATCTTTCTGCTTTTTTTTTTTTTTTTTTCTTCCTTATTTTGCGATGACTGGAGAGGAAAGCACGTCTGGGGGGGGGGGGGGGGGGGGTTGGCAGCACTCCAGAAGCCAGTCGATCAACAGACACGTATCTTGTAACAGTTGCCATTACCTTCCGCCACGGCCCGTTGAAACGCGGAGGGAGACGTGAACAGCTGGTGCCGGATCCCCTCTGTAGCACCTGACGGGTTGCGATGCTATCAACTTGGCAGAATTAGGCCGCCTCGCGGAGCAATAATTACAACAAGAGATCTTTATCTCCATCGTGGGAAGAAAGGATGGGAGAGGGGGGGGGGGGGGGGGTGGAGGGGCACTCACTGAAGAACCAATGCATCTCTGAAAACACACGCCCCCCCCCCCCTCATCCCCTCCTCTAGAAGTCACCTTGCTGATGCCCTTGAGAGCCCTCCATCATCCACTCTCCGTGCAGTGAGACGAGAGGACCCACCTCTCCCTTTGTAATCCACTTGATTCAGAGCCTCTGCTGGGTGATGTAGAAAATGTCCCCTGCCCCATGATCTCTGAATTAAAACGGTGATGCCGTGTCCCAGCTCCCCTGGCCGGGCCTCTCTATATTTCCATTACGACTGGGGGACAAAGCCTGCAGAAGGTTATAATGATAGCGGGAGGTGGGGCGGGCTTGGGAATAGGAGACATTAGGTTGTGTAACATCTTTATTTAGCCACAGCCATGGGAGTGAGCTGGACTATAATGCAGTCTTCACGCTCTGTTTGTTGCCCTCCTGCGTCCTGCCCCGGCCGTGTGGCTCAGACCGCTGGGCCACAGGCGTTAAAGGGAGGGAGGAACTCTGGGATCCCTTCACTTTTACCTCGTCCGACCTTAAACGACGGCGGTGAATTGCAATTGTTTTGGCTAGGAACACCGGGGGCTTCGTTGGGAGCCATACGGGACGGGGGGGAATAGAGACACGGAGCCACCACCCACACCCGGTCCACCGGAGGTGCTCCTTGTCTCTCTCTTTCCTCCGTCTCCACGGCGCTCTGCCACTTTAGACATGTCACGGGCAATAAGGATGAAACATTGGGCTGATCCTCGGGTCCCCAGTCGTGCGCCGGTTCTGTCCTCTCCACTTCCACAAGCCAGGAGGATAGATTTAACAAGACCAGAAACCCACGATACCTCAGTAAATGACCCCCATCCCCCGCCTGAATCTGCGACAGCTGTTGGACACAGACTTTAGTGTAGAGGTCTGGAGTGTTCTGTAGAGGTCTGTAGTGTTCGGTAGAGGTCTGTAGTGTTCTGTTGGACACAGACTTTAGTGTAGAGGTCTGGAGTGTTCTGTAGAGGTCTGTAGTGTTCTGTTGGACACAGACTTTAGTGTAGAGGTCTGTAGTGTTCTGTTGGACACAGACTTTAGTGTAGAGGTCTGGAGTGTTCTGTTGGACACAGACTTTACTGTAGAGGTCTGGAGTGTTCTGTAGAGGTCTGTAGTGTTCTGTTGGACACATACTTTAGTGTAGAGGTCTGGAGTGTTCTGTTGGACACAGACTTTAGTGTAGAGGTCTGGAGTGTTCTGTTGGACACAGACTTTAGTGTAGAGGTCTGTAGTGTTCTGTTGGACACAGACTTTGGTGTAGAGGTCTGTAGTGTTCTGTTGGACACAGACTTTAGTGTAGAGGTCTGTAGTGTTCTGTAGAGGTCTGGAGTGTTCTGTTGGACACAGACTTTAGTGTAGAGGTCTGTAGTGTTCTGTTGGACACAGACTTTAGTGTAGAGGTCTGGAGTGTTCTGTTGGACACAGACTTTAGTGTAGAGGTCTGGAGTGTTCTGTTGGACACAGACTTTAGTGTAGAGGTCTGTAGTGTTCTGTAGAGGTCTGTAGTGTTCTGTTGGACACAGACTTTAGTGTAGAGGTCTGTAGTGTTCTGTTGGACACAGACTTTAGTGTAGAGGTCTGGAGTGTTCTGTTGGACACAGACTTTAGTGTAGAGGTCTGGAGTGTTCTGTTGGACACAGACTTTAGTGTAGAGGTCTGGAGTGTTCTGTTGGACACAGACTTTAGTGTAGAGGTCTGTAGTGTTCTGTTGGACACAGACTTTAGTGTAGAGGTCTGGAGTGTTCTGTTGGACACAGACTTTAGTGTAGAGGTCTGTAGTGTTCTGTTCGACACAGACTTTAGTGTAGAGGTCTGGAGTGTTCTGTTGGACACAGACTTTAGTGTAGAGGTCTGGAGTGTTCTGTTGGACACAGACTTTAGTGTAGAGGTCTGGAGTGTTCTGTTGGACACAGACTTTAGTGTAGAGGTCTGGAGTGTTCTGTTGGACACAGACTTTAGTGTAGAGGTCTGTAGTGTTCTGTTGGACACAGACTTTAGTGTAGAGGTCTGGAGTGTTCTGTTGGACACAGACTTTAGTGTAGAGGTCTGGAGTGTTCTGTTGGACACAGACTTTAGTGTAGAAACACTAGTGAGAGAACCGGATTTGTCAGCAGAGTTTGGGTACCGTGCAGGTGTGTGAGTCAACGTTAAGACTACAAATGAGACCACTCAGGTTAGATCAAACACCAACAACAAGGCATTAATTAGCTCTCTGCTTGCTGCTATTGTGAAACTGTGTGCGCTGTGATAACTCTAATCACCTTTAGTGGGGCATTTCAATTAAAGGTATAATCTGTATTGCCCTCAAACCGCAACCTCTAGACAAAAAGATGACAGCACACTACTGCGCTTTGTTTACAGTGTTGTTTTGGTCCGACGAGTGGGTTGGCCTTTAGTAACTTATTATACCGTGATTTTCTCCAGACCGTTCTGGGCAGATGTGGTAGCAACCCCTCCCCTGTACCCACTGAAATACAATCCACAAATCAGACAAAAACAAAAACTGTAAACAAAGTGCAGTACCTAAGTATAGGTTGCTGTTTGACGACTTTGCAGATTCTACCTTTAATCTGTAACCCAGTGGCGTCGTTTCAGTAAAAGCCAAGGTATGGCTTTTTGTCAAATCAGTTGTGCAATAGTCACTTTTGGTGAGTTGTTTTTTATACAATTCAGTTATATGACATTTAGGTATGACACAGGACTACACAAGCATTTTTAGTATAGAAATGTGTCAACAGACTAAAGCAGGGAACCACAATATTTTGCATACGAATTATGCAGAATGTAATATCATAACTGTCTATTACTTTTCTTGCAATTGAGCCAATTTTCCTTAGGTACGGTTTTGAGGTGTGTGTTCAACAGAATGTAGTATCAAAAACACATTCACAAAAAGTATGGGTTACTGAATGCTGAACTGCACTGTTATAATCACTAAGCCAGACCTTACCTGTGTCCCTGTATCACTTGTCTCTGCTGCCCTTTGATTAAACAACTTCTATATGTCCATTTTCCTTTTTTTTGGGGCATATTTCAGTTAGTCACAGTAAAAGTCACCTAGTAAAAGTGAGATAATTGACAATATCAAAACATGCTAGGGCTGTACCGAATAGTTCGAATTCTAAATCAACATAAAAAATTGTAATTATATAAAAAAAATAAAAATTGCCAAGGTATGGCGAGTGCCATACCTTGCCATACCAGAACGACGCCCCTGCTGTAACCCCCCAACCCTCATCTCCTGTTCGTGTTCATGATTTGTGTGTGTAGGGCTCCCTCCAATCCAGATTAAACAATCAAAAACAAACACTTCAATAAGGCTGGAGTCACCTGACCGGCCTCGTCTGTTTGAAGCTCGCTGGGTACCCTTTAGAAACTCTGTTCAGGCGGTCAGGTGGCGTAGCGGAGATTGCGTTCGTCACCAACCCCGGAGACGCTAGGATTCGCCTGTTCGAATCCAGCTCACAGCTCCGTCGTTGTCACCAGCTTGGCTGGCCGTTCACACTAATACAATTGGCTGTATTAGAGGGTGGGAGAAGCTGGCGGGGTGGGTCCGGGTCGTTGTAAACAGCGACTCCTACAGTTCGGTCGGGGCGCCTGCTAAGCGCGGATAGGATCTAAGGGCGGTAGTGTGATCCTTCCACACGTTACACGCTCTCAGTGAGAATCCGTGCTGCCAGGTGAAAAGAAGCGGTTGATTGGCTAGACGTGTGTCGGAGGAAGCACGTGATAGCCTCCACTCTCCCAGACCGACTGTGGGGGGTAAGTGTGCAGCGACCAGGAAGGGGATTGGGAATTGGCATAACGACTAACATTGGGATGGGAGAAAATCTGAGGAAAAAGGAGGGGGAAAAAGATTAAAAAAAAATTAAAATAAAACTCTGTTCAAAGAGAGACTTCCAGCCCGGAGAGCTTTACGTAAGAGACAAGTTTGTCGCACGCAATTCATCCATATACTCGTCCTGACGGCAGTGTGCTAATTAATGTCCGTTAACTGGAAACGGCTATGTCGTTATTACAACCGGACACGTCGCTCTGACCATTATTCACGGATGACGTGAGTGCAGAAAAAGGCGAATACACTCCAGTTAGATGGTCACATGCTGAACACGTATGTCAACAGCTGCCCACTTGGGCTGGGTGGTATATCCAATATGAAGGTATGTAGCACTGTCATGACCACATTTAATTAAGAAATGCATTCCTTGCAGCAGTAAAAAGATTTATAATAATAATAATAATAATACTAGCACCATGACAATAGGTATTTGAAAATAAAAAAAGTTTCATTGTAATTTGTAATAGTTATTGTGATAGACAAATATTGTTGTAGGTATTTTGGCCACATCGCCACAGCCCTACTACCCACATGAACCCCTTTGCAAGTAATCATTTCGGCCACTCCAATAATACGATAACATTGATCAGGTTTGACCGTATGGCAGGGATACAGTATGTGACCTCTGCTTCTCCTTCCTTAAAGCCACTGGAACCCCACATCTCCAATAGCCTTTTAACACATTTCAAGTTCAAGTTCAAAGTTTCTTTATTAGTTGTCATACAAAAGTACAGAATACTTTTATATAAAATGCTTCTTTCTGTTTTGCTCCAGAGATTGTGCTAGATAAAAATAGATAAGTATAAAATGAGTATAATAAGTATAAAATAGAAGTCGAGTACGTAGACAAAAGTGTTCAATATATACAATATACAATACAGAGTAGAAAAGTAACTGAGTTACAATACAATATAAAGTACAATGCAGAAATGGGATGATGTACAATTAAGGTACAATTTACAGTAAGGTGTAATGAGGTATGAGTTGTTGTGCAAATTCTTTACCAATAAATATAAAGTGTGTTAAGTGTCTAAAGTGGGTAAAGTGGGTGCTGCAGTGAGTTGTTTGTTTAAAGTGAGTGTGTGCGTGTGGATGTGTGTGCTGTGAGTGTATTTGATGGTTGTTACATAGTGTTATTGTCATTTAGCATCCTGATGGCCTGAGGATAGAAGCTCCTTCTGAGTCTCTCTGTGTGAGGATTGGCCCATTGCCGCCACACGCTTCTAGGTCAATTACCAATTGCCGTCACGCACCTGTCGTTTGTTTGTAATCAGCGCTCCAGAGCCCTTCATATACTCGGGGCTTTCTGTCAATCGTTGTCGTGTCGTTTTGGATTACCACTGCTACTGCCTGTTCCCCCCGTTGTTGTGCCTTGTCTGTTTTTCTTCAGGACGTCTATGGAAGTCGCCGCTGTTGTGTTTCTCTATCATCCGTTGGAGCTGTGCCTCGTTGCCCGCTTTGCGCATTTGCGCTTTGGTGAGTTTTTGGAACGAACCTCAAGTTCAAGTTCAAGTTCAAGTTCTTTAATAGTTGTCATACAGAAGTACAGAATACTTTCATACAAAATGCTTCTTACTGTTACGCTCCAGAGACTGTGCTAGACAAGATAGTATCAAATAACATAATAACATAATATAGCATGAATTTAGAAGAAGAAAATGAGGTCACAGTGTTCGGTATAGACATATGTACAATGTTCTGAGTTACCATATAATATACAATACACAATACTATGCAGTGTACTAATGTACAGTACTATCTAGTGCAAAGCAGAAATGGGATGAGGTACAATTTTAGGTACAATTTACAGTAAGGTGTACGAGTTGTAGTGCAATCCTTCATCCATAAATATAAAGTGTGGGGAGTGGGTGCTACAGTGTGTTTGTTTAAAGTGGGTGTGTGCTATAAGTGTGTGGAGTGGGTGCTACAGTGTGTTTGTTTAAAGTGAGTGTGTGCGTGTGGATGTGTGTGCTATGTGCGTTTGGTGGTTGTTGTTCATGTGTGTAGTGTTCATTCATTGTTCGTTTAGCAGCCTGATGGCCTGGGGATAGAAGCTTCTTCTGAGTCTTTCTGTGCTCGCCTTGAGACTCCTGTATCGCTTGCCTGACCGCAGCAGTTCAAAGAGGCAGTTGTTCGGGTGACTGGAGTCTTTAATGATTCTCTTAGCCTTGCCCTTGCAACGCTTGTAGTAAATGTTCTGGAGGGTGGGGAGCCCCCCTCCAATTGTGCGTTCGGCTGAACGTGTCACTCTTTGTAGTCTGCTTTGGTCTTGTGCAGTGCTATTCCCAAACCAGGAGGTGATGTTGCCGGTCAAGATGCTCTCTATTGTACATGAGTAGAAGTTCTTAAGGATCTTCTGGCTGACTTGGAACTTCCTTAGGCGCCTGAGGAAGTAGAGGCGTTGTCGTGCCTTCTTCACAACACTGTTAATGTGTGTGGTCCATGTCAAGTCCTCGGATATGTAGGCTCCGAGGTACTTAAAGCTGTTGACTCTCTCAACCGGTGCCCCGTCGATGCTGAGGGGGCTGTAGTCCTTGACCCCCGACCTCCTGAAGTCCACAATCATCTCCTTTGTTTTGCTGACGTTCAGGGAGAGGCTGTTTTCCTGGCACCATCCCGCCAGGACCTTGACCTCTTCCAGGTAGGCCCTCTCGTCGTTGGCAGAGATCAGGCCCACCACCACTGTGTCGTCAGCAAATTTGACGATTGTATTGCTACTCCGCTGAGCCACACAGTCGTGTGTGTACAGGGAGTAGAGGAGGGGACTCAGAACACAGCCCTGGGGGGCCCCTATGTTGAGGGTGATGGATGAGGAGGTGCAGTTGCCTGCTCTCACCACCTGGGGTCTGCCAGTCAGGAAGTCCAAGACCCACTGGCAGAGGTCATAGCCCAAGCCCAGGTCCCTGAGCTTGGCTATGAGTATGGAGGGGACTTTGGATTCTCTGTTTTCTGTGTGTTTGGATAACACTGAAGATTTGCCGTTTTTGTTTTGTACTGGACTCAGCTAAACTTGTGTGTTGGTAACACTGAAGATTAAAGTCACGTGTGATTGTACTGGACTCAGCTAAACTTGTGTGTTGGTAACACTGAATATTAAGTCACGTGTGATTATACTGGACTCAGCTAAGGAGGACTGGACTGCCTCTGTATTCCGTTGGCTTGTTATTGACCACTCTCTCTCTCTCCGTTCCTCCCCGAGTTGGATCCTGGAGTAGCTGCAGAGCCGCAGAGGCAGTGGCGCTACGCCGCTTCACCATCTCAATACCGGGACGATCTGCAGAGCCGCAGACAACTCTGCCAAGAACATTCTCCCCTTTGTTGTTCTTATTGTTATTTCGCTCATTCCTGTTTCAGAAATAAATACGCCCTAGACTTTGGCTAACTCTGAACTACCTGTCTGTGCCGTGCTGTAGGGGTCGGTTTCAAACCATAACACTCTGTGCTTGCCATGAGACTCCGGTATCGCTTGCCTGACCGCAGCAGTTCAAAGAGGCAGTTGTTTGGGTGGCTGGAGTCTTTGATTATTCTCTTAGCCTTACCCATGCACGGCTTGTTGTAAATATTCTGGAGAGTGGGAAGCCCCCCTCCAATTGTGCGTTCGGCTGAACGGGCCACTCTCTGTAGTCTGCTACGGTCTTGTGCGGTGCTATTCCCAAACCAGGAGGTGATATTGCCAGTCAGGATGCTCTCTATTGTGCATGAGTAGAAGTTCTTAAGGATCTTCTGACTCACTTGGAACTTCCTTAGGCGCCTAAGGAAGTAGAGGCGTTGCCGTGCCTTCTTGATAACACTGTCAATGTGTGTGGTCCATGTCAAGTCCTCGGATATGTGGACTCCGAGGTACTTAAAACTGTTCACTCTCTCAACCAGTGCCCCGTCGATGCTGAGGGGGTTGTAGTCCCTGACCCCCGACCTCCTAAAGTCCACAATCATCTCTTTTGTTTTGCTGACGTTTAGGGAGAGGCAGTTCTCCTGACACCACTGCAACAGATTATTTACCTCTTCCAGGTAGGCCCTCTCATCATTGGCAGAGATCAGGCCCACCACTACTGTATCGTCAGCTAATTTGATGATTGTGTTTTTGTTCCAAAAAAAAAACTGGTCCCTGAGCTTGGCTATGAGTTTGGAGGGGACTATGGTATTGAATGCTGAGCTGTAGTCGAAAAACAGCATTCTCACATAGTTCCCCTGCCTCTTGTCCAGGTGTGATGCTGCTGTGTGCAGCACATGGGCTATGGCGTCCTCCGTGGACCTGTTGGGGCGGTATGCAAATTGCAGTGGGTTCAGGTTGATGGGGAGGGAGGAACAGATGTAGCCCTTCACTAGCTTCTCAAAGCACTTCATGGCTATGGAGGTGAGAGCAAGCGGGCGTAGATTTTTTTGGGTACAGGGATAATGGTGGACTTCTTCAGACAGGTGGGGATGACAGCCTGTTCTAAGGACAGGTTAAATATGTCAGTGAATACCGGGGCCAGTTGGTCGGCACAGACTTTTAGGACATGGCCGGGGATGCCGTCCGGTCCTGCTGCCTTCCTGATATTCACTTTCTTAAAGGTCCTCCTCACCTCATGTTCTGTTAACCTGAACACTGAGTCTCCATCGGCAGTGGCCCCACCCTCCATTGCAGTGGTTTGTAGGCTGGTGTTGTTATTCACAGCCTCAAACCTCGCATAGAAGGTATTGAAATAATTTGCTAAGGAGAAGTCACTGTTCAGCTTGAGGGAGGTGCCTTCTTAATCTGTCATCGTTCCGAGGCCCTGCCACATACCGCTGGAGTCAGCCTGTTCAAACTGAAGTTCAACTTTATCCCTGTAACGCCGTTTTGCCTCTATTACTGCTCTCCTTACGTTGTATCTCGCCGTCTTGTGTTCATTCATGTTGCCTGTCACAAGCCCGGCATTGTAGGCTGAGGTGCGCGCTTTCAGAGCCTCACGGACGGATTTATCTATCCAGGGCTTTTGGTTTGGGTAAACTCTAATTGTGGTAGAGGGGATTGTTTCTTCTACCAGAGTCCATCAAAGTCAAGCACCGTTTCAGTGTAGTCATTAATATTGTCTGTGTTATCACGGAACACACTCCAGTCTGTACATTCAAGTGCAGCTTGGAGTGCCTCCTCTGATTCACCAGACCAACGCTGCACATCTCGCGTTACTACAGGGGCACGCTTGAGACTTTGTTTATACTTTGGCATAAGAAAGATGGCGTCGTGGTCCGATTTGCCGAAAGGACTAAGAGCCTGTGACTTGTACCCATTCTTAAATTGTGAGTATACATGGTCTAATATGTTCTCGCCTCTGGTGGGACAAGTCACATGCTGATAGAAATTCGCCAACACCTTTTTAAGACTTGCGCTGTTGAAATCGCCCCAAAAACAAAATAACAGCGTCAACATTAGCTGTCTGAAGTTTATTTACCTCGTCGTGTGGCTTCGAGAGTGCGACCCCAGTGTTTGCATGTGGTGGAATATACGCTCCGATCAGGATGATGGACGCTAACTCCCTCGGAAGAAAGAAAGGTCGGCATTTGATGGTAATAAACTCCAGGTTTGGGGAGCAGTGGTTTGACAATTCCTTTGCGTTGCATGGATCGCACCACTCCTTGTTTACCATGAAAGCTACGCCGCCTCCTCTCGTCGTCCCCGATTCTTCTGCCGTTCGGTCTTTGCGGAGAACAAAAAAGTTATCTGCCGGTCCTATTGTGTGGTTCGGGACATCCGGAGTCAACCAAGTCTCGGTGAAACAAAAGACGTTGCAGTCCCGAATGTCCCTCTGGAATTGGATGCTTGCTCTGATGTCGTCCAGTTTGTTTTCTATGGATTGTACATTGGCCAACAATATGCTGGGCAGGGATTTCCTGTGAGTCCTCGATCTCAGTCTGTTTCGGATTCCAGCCCTCTTTCCTCTGCCTGGGAGGGTTGTTGTTGCTTTGCTTCAGGATCTCCACCGGCCATTGTTCAACAACTAAAAAACTATCAAAATTAACCAAATAAAGCACAGTCTCGACGGAGCTAACAGAGAGGCAGCCGGACAGTGCAGCGCCATTCTGATTTTTAGGGTCTTATGTAAGGCCTACATAATAGTAAGCATCTATTATTAGAAATGTGTTTCAATCCAAATAATGATACCATATTGTAATGTAAGTTGTTGTAAACATTCCTGATATTGGGTTTGAATTGGGCGTTTATGCTCAGACATTTATTTAACGAAAATGATGTGATTAATTCCATGAACCAATCAGAAAAACCTCTGGCAGAAAGTGTGGTATAGCAAAGCTAATGCAAACCATTTAATGTATGTGAATGGAAGATGCTAGAACCATTAGCGCCCAACTCCGGGAGGCATAGTTAAATAAAAACACAGATTTGTTAGTTAGTAGATTAGTTAAACTTTCTAACCAGTAGGGTCAATTCGATAGATTTGGTAGTTTATGGCAAAACATTTAAGCTAATGCTAATCGTTTCTTGTATGTGAATGGAAAATGCTAGCACCATTACCACTATACTCCGGGAGGTATAGTTAAAAAAATATTAAGATTTTGCTAGTTAGTAGAATAGTCAAACTTTCTAACAAAAAAATAATATAGAGAAATAGAAAAGAATGCCATTTGAAGGCATTTAAGGCATAAGCAATCTACCATGATCTGATCACACCCCGAAGACTATCCTGAGAAAAGGTCTGTGTAGACAAATGTACATTTGACAATTTGTTGTTTCAGATGCTCTAATGCCCCTGAAAGCCCTGCCTCACACTGTGTGTACTGTACATGCTGTGTATACTGTACATGCTGTGTGTCCAATGACTTGAGTGTTGTCTCCCCATGTGGTCTCTCATAAGTAGCGGGAAGAGCTTATCAGGAGAGATGTCGGTCCTGCAAACATTGTTTTTGTTGTTGTCACGTTGATACATTCAAATTCATGCATTTTTGTGCACATATGGTCATGAATAAAACACACAAGTCCCAAGTCACTCTTCACTCTTGCTTGGTATTCAATGTGAGGAGGAACGGTTGCCTTAGTATTCCCAGAGGACTTATGATTCATCCTGTTTCCTTTTGGCTTGTACAGTGACAGGTGTATTGTATGTATATGTACATATCTGTGCCACACTCTTCTTTGGGAAGGTACAGTCAAATCATTATCTCATCAGTCAGTTGTCTCCAACCCATAAAGAAGCTACTGGTCAACCACCATGAGGACAGATAAGACGTGGATGAAGGACTTGTCTTGCCGGTGGACCAATGCGTCTGTATAGTTGACAGCTTCCTGGTTTTGACTTCATTGCGTTTCGCCACACGCACCCCCCCCTTTGATACAGACACGCCTGGGAGTGCATTTGTCAAATTGGAACTCCTGAGTGCCGGAGAACTCCAGCGCCGAACTGGACTGTTTGTTCATTCCGAGCACTTCTAGAATGACCATCTGCATGTTGAGAGCTTCATCCCCTGGGAGTCCGGAGCACACCCTTGGCCTTCTGGCTGCAGAGGAGGTGCAGCTGAGAACGTGAACGTTTAAACTAATGAAGCTAACCAGCATAGTTCGCCAACCAGCCGTTGTATATGTGTACTGTATGTGCGTAAGTCCGTTAGTGGAAACGTTGTAATTTACCATTTTTTTCCTCTCCCCTTCGTAATATCAATGTGAACTTGTTAGCAAATCTCTGTCATTCACTCAATACCGATGGAACCGTAGTCCCATAGGTTGGATTTAGTGACACACGACTGGAATCACTGTACAATAACGGCACACAGGGGCCATATATACCGGGTAATTTGTTTACATACTGTACATGCTGGTGCGTCCCCGAATTTCCCAGAGGGGATCAATAAAGTATTATCTTATCTTATCGTATTTGTCTTCCCTCTAAATAGAATGCAGCCTTTATTATCAAATAGTATCCATTTTGTCCAACAACGCGCCCGCAAACCTGTTTCCCGCTGGCATTAGAGAGCAAGAGAAACTAAATGTATATATTTAATTTCCCAGCCAGCGGCACCAAGCGGCTAGACGAGCCCGTGTTCCTCCGTGTTGAGAGACAGGGATGGCCCTCGGTAACTGTGACGTCTTAGGATGAAAACGGATGGTGGCCTGTTTTGTGTGCTTCTTATGGAAGAACGAGCAGAGACTCACCTTTAGCCCAACGACGCCCGCTGCAACTCTTCAAAGGATTATTCCCACACTCAGTCACACCCGGCGGCAGTCAATGAGATCTGAAGGAAACGGGGAAGAAAGACAGGGAATGAGACGTAATATTAACCAAACGATGGCTTTACTATCCTCCAGTGGTTCTCAAAGTGAGGTCCAGGTACCACTGTGTCCTTGTGGCAGTCGTAGGGCATCTCCAGAAATAACAGTCTATTACTATCTATTACTGGATGATGGTACATGCACTGCTATATATTTCACTCTTTCCATAGTTATTTCCCCACCTCTGGGAAAGTAACAGGCTATAAATACAAAGGATGCACGAATACGGATACTGGTTTTGGATACTGGGCTGATATCATGTTATACTAGGATATTGGGCTGATATCATGCTACACTAGGATATTGGGCTGATATTATGCTACACTAGGATATTGGGCTGATATTATGCTACACTAGGATATTGGGCTGATATTATGCTACACTAGGATATTGGGCTGATATTATGCTACACTAGGATATTGGGCTGATATTATGCTACACTAGGATATTGGGCTGATATTATGCTACACTAGGATATTGGGCTGATATTACATTATACTAGGATATTGGGCTGATATTATGCTACACTAGGATATTGGGCTGATATTATGCTACACTAGGATATTGGGCTGATATTATGCTACACTAGGATATTGGGCTGATATTATGTTATACTAGGATATTGGGCTGATATTATGCTACACTAGGATATTGGGCTGATATTATGCTACACTAGGATATTGGGCTGATATTATGCTACACTAGGATATTGGGCTGATATTATGCTACACTAGGATATTGGGCTGATATTATGCTACACTAGGATATTGGGCTGATATTACATTATACTAGGATATTGGGCTGATATTATGCTACACTAGGATATTGGGCTGATATTATGCTACACTAGGATATTGGGCTGATATTATGCTACACTAGGATATTGGGCTGATATTACATTATACTAGGATATTGGGCTGATATTATGCTACACTAGGATATTGGGCTGATATTATGCTACACTAGGATATTGGGCTGATATTACATTATACTAGGATATTGGGCTGATATTACATTATACTAGGATATTGGGCTGATATTATGCTACACTAGGATATTGGGCTGATATTATGCTACACTAGGATATTGGGCTGATATTATGCTACACTAGGTTATTATGCTACACTAGGATATTATGCTACACTAGGATATTGGGCTGATATCATGATATCACATTTCAAGCATTTTATTTCCCAGTGACATCAAACCAATGGTATTGGATCGGCCGTACTTGGTATTGGCCAATAGTTTCGCCTATATGGCTCAGAAACTGTATTAGCAGTGGAAAAAACATCCATCTTCAATAAATAAAAAGGTTCTTCAATTCAGGAATCTATAGCCAAAACGTTCTAACTGGGTCTACAGGCAATGCACAATGGGTCTGGGTCTACAGGCAATGCACAATGGGTCTGGGTCTACAGGCAATGCACAATGGGTCTGGGTCTACAGGCAATGCACAATGGGTCTGGCTCTACAGGCAATGCACAATGGGTCTGGCTCTACAGGCAATGCACAATGGGTCTGGGTCTACAGGCAATGCACAATGGGTCTGGGTCTACAGGCAATGCACAATGGGTCTGGGTCTACAGGCAATGCACAATGGGTCTGGGTCTAAAGGCAATGCACAATGGGTCTGGGTCTACAGGCAATGCACAATGGGTCTGGCTCTACAGGCAATGCACAATGGGTCTGGCTCTACAGGCAATGCACAATGGGTCTGGGTCTACAGGCAATGCACAATGGGTCTGGCTCTACAGGCAATGCACAATGGGTCTGGGTCTAAAGGCAATGCACAATGGGTCTGGGTCTAAAGGCAATGCACAATGGGTCTGGCTCTACAGGCAATGCACAATGGGTCTGGGTCTACAGGCAATGCACAATGGGTCTGGCTCTACAGGCAATGCACAATGGGTCTGGCTCTACAGGCAATGCACAATGGGTCTGGGTCTACAGGCAATGCACAATGGGTCTGGGTCTACAGGCAATGCACAATGGGTCTGGGTCTACAGGCAATGCACAATGGGTCTGGGTCTACAGGCAATGCACAATGGGTCTGGGTCTACAGGCAATGCACAATGGGTCTGGCTCTACAGGCAATGCACAATGGGTCTGGGTCTACAGGCAATGCACAATGGGTCTGGCTCTACAGGCAATGCACAATGGGTCTGGGTCTACAGGCAATGCACAATGGGTCTGGCTCTACAGGCAATGCACAATGGGTCTGGCTCTACAGGCAATGCACAATGGGTCTGGGTCTACAGGCAATGCACAATGGGTCTGGCTCTACAGGCAATGCACAATGGGTCTGGGTCTACAGGCAATGCACAATGGGTCTGGGTCTACAGGCAATGCACAATGGGTCTGGGTCTACAGGCAATGCACAATGGGTCTGGGTCTACAGGCAATGCACAATGGGTCTGGCTCTACAGGCAATGCACAATGGGTCTGGGTCTAAAGGCAATGCACAATGGGTCTGGGTCTACAGGCAATGCACATCCACATTTAAAAAACCTCTGCTCTAGAATCAACGATGTGCGTAACCCAAGCCAATGCCGCGAGCGCACAAGCCAAGTATGGCATGCCTAATTTGAATTCCAAATCATCGCAGCGTAATCAATGTGCAGAGTGGGCTCAAACAACTGTATCCCGAACCAAGGCACGGTGTATGAAGCCCGTGCCGTTGGCCCCTGTTGATTTTTCCATCAGCTCTGTAATCTACAACTGTCCGAGGGCTGCAGATATCCATTATCGATGGAGCATCTTCACACCCGCTCGGCCGGGAGGACAGCCTCATGTCGGAGAACCAAAACAGGGAGCAGCTGGGGTTCTCCTCCACACAGATGCTGCCTGCTGGCGGGGTGTGGGAGGGCCTCCCGCGTGGGGTTCGGTGGAGGACGTGGAGATCTGCGTGCCGCCCATAGTTGCTGCCACAGCAGGGGGTGCTGGAGCCTAAAATGTATTTAGTCTGTATTTATTCCTTAATGATCCGTTTGCTCGTGTGCATTTTGGGTTCTCTTACTTGGCACCTGGGTGTGTGGTGTCACTTTATCTGACCTGGAGCTGAGGAACAGAGGGTTAGTGGGCTCCGATATATTCTGTCGACCGCTTTGATCGTTAGCCATGTTATCATCGTTATCACCGCTATCACCCCACGTCACGTCATATCGTATACATTTTATTTTCTTATTTCAATATAATTGTCTTTTACTCTATTTGGTTTCATCAATAAACCTCCATAAATGCATATGGACGTCACCATGGTTTTCTGTTGAACGCGTCACAATTAGGAGCCTACTTAGGCTCTGGGTGGCATTTTCTTAGTTAGCAGCCGCTATACAGGGGGCTTTCACCTTACTGGTACTTTATCCAGCACGGCTGGTTGACCTTTTTATTCCTACAGAAGATATCGAATTAATCTTAATATGTTAGTTAGAGACTAGTGCACTGCCCGTTTGGAACATGTGGCCGTTGGGAATGTGTGGCCGTTAGGAATGTGTGGCCGTTAGGAATGTGTGGCAGTTAGGAATGCGTGGCCATTAGGAATGCGTGGCAGTTAGGTATGTGTGGCCGTTAGGAATGCGTGGCAGTTAGGAATGCGTGGCAGTTAGGTATGTGTGGCAGTTAGGAATGCGTGGCCATTAGGAATGCGTGGCAGTTAGGTATGTGTGGCCGTTAGGAATGTGTGGCCGTTAGGAATGTGTGGCAGTTAGGAATGTGTGGCCGTTAGGAATGTGTGGCCGTTAGGAATGTGTGGCCGTTAGGAATGTGTGGCAGTTAGGAATGCGTGGCCGTTAGGAATGTGTGGCCGTTAGGAATGTGTGGCAGTTAGGAATGCGTGGCCGTTAGGAATGCGTGGCAGTTAGGTATGTGTGGCCGTTAGGAATGCGTGGCAGTTAGGAATGCGTGGCAGTTAGGTATGTGTGGCCGTTAGGAATGCGTGGCAGTTAGGAATGCGTGGCAGTTAGGTATGTGTGGCCGTTAGGAATGTGTGGCCGTTAGGAATGCGTGGCCGTTAGGAATGCGTGGCAGTTAGGAATGCGTGGCAGTTAGGAATGCGTGGCCGTTAGGAATGGGTGGCCGTTAGGTATGTGTGGCCGTTAGGAATGTGTGGCCGTTAGGAATGCGTGGCAGTTAGGAATGTGTGGCAGTTAGGAATGCGTGGCAGTTAGGAATGCGTGGCAGTTAGGAATGTGTGGCAGTTAGGAATGTGTGGCCGTTAGGAATGCGTGGCAGTTAGGAATGGGTTGATCGCCTGGCTCCCGGTATTGCTGCTCGCAGCGTTGATGAGGGCCTGTTCAGAGCGAGTGGCCAATAGGAACGCGTGGCCGTTCGGAGTGGGCCAATCGCTCTGACCCCAGAAGTTCTAGACAATCTAGAGAACCGCGTGTGGCTGTTGCAGCGTTCTCGACAAACCACTCACCCCATCAACTTCACACTCTGAACTGTCCTCAGCAAATCACGTGCCGAGTGTGAAGTCAATCGGATGACCGGTTCTCGAGATATGCGGAGGACAGATTTGACAGACACACAGAGACAGACAGAGATTCCTTCCTTTATAGTTAGATACTGGATCTAATGCCTATTTGGATGATGTTTTTCTTGGAAACATACATTTTGATAGATTTATTTTTCTATACCCTGACCTCAAAAATACATTGAAGTGTTCTTACAGCACATGGTGAGATGAGAAGAAATCAACACCATTCTGAAGGTGTGAGGAGGTGGAAAAACATCACTGATTATATCTTGTTCATTCCTCACGCTGTGAAAAGTGTATTTACTGCCTCTCTCTCGCTGATGCACAGATTAGAAGCTATTACCTCAAACTGGCAGGGGTACAAAGTGTTCGCTGACAAAGTATTCATTCGCATTTCAATGCTCCTGTCATACCTTAGTGGAATATGTGATAATGATGAAAAGTGAAATGGCAAATAAATTCCATATTGCATAGAACTGAGCACATTTAAATGCATTTGTGGATTGTGTGTGTGTGTGTGTGTGTGTGTGTGTGTGTGTGTGTGTGTGTGTGTGTGTGTGTGTGTGTGTGTGTGTGTGTGTGTGTGTGTGTGTGTGTGTGTGTGTGTGTGTGTGTGTGTGTGTGTGTGTGTGTGTGTGTGTGTGTGTGTGTGTGTGTGTGTGCATGTAGGCGTGCATGCGGGTTAAGTGTATGTGTGTGCCCTTGCCTACAGTCATTTGCCCAGAGATTTGCATCAGAGTACCACTACGCAATGTGAACTGAACCATGAAAGGCATTTATAGCCGTAGGCATGAGTGTACTTTCTACTACAGCCATCGGCATGATGCATACTGAGCGATACTTACATGTCATTCAGCGCAATTTAGCATGCAGAGAGCAGTGCTTGATACAACAACACACAACACACATGACGTAGTGGAGTCTGTGTAACATTTGTTTAGAGGAAATGGCACAAGAAGAATTCTATAGATGACTGAAATTATTTTTTTGTATTGTATTCGACTAAGAAGAGTTGGCAGTCAACTATGGCTCCTTTCGATCGATTAGTCGACTATTTGACTAATAGGGGTCAGCCCTAGTGTGGACATATGAAACGCTGTTGAAAGTGCCGTGCAGCAATATGGGGGTTTTGATAAACTGTCGGCTGTTGTTACCGATGGATTCGCCGGGCTTCTAAGGCAGAGTGGCGTTGAGTGTCCAATGCTGCACTGCATTATACATCAGGTAAGTTCGCTAACATAATTTCCATCTATTGTGCGTCACTATAATGACCAATGCGAGTCGAGTGTAGTCAAATTATATGCGAGAGTTGTTAAATCGTTTTTCTTTTTTTTTTATCTGATATAGGAGGCTCTCTGTGCCAAGAAGCTTGAATACAGCCATGTTATGGATTTGGTTACCAAGGTTACCAATCTAATTCGTGGAGGCAACAGGTCACTAAACCATAGAAAGTTTGTCTCCTTTTTGGAAGAGATGGACACTGATTATGGCGACTTGCAGCTACACACAGAAATCCGATGGCTGAGCCGTCGGAAAGTACAGGAGCGACATTGAAACACTGCAAATGCAATTCAATGATCGGTTTGAAGATTTCAACGGCATGCAGTCACGGATAGCGCTGTTTGCCGGCCCCCTCACCGCTACGGTGTCAGAGCAGCCCCCACCGTTGCAGCTTGAACTGTGCGAGCTACAGTCAGATCCTTTTTTTCAAGCAAAGAGAAATGAGAGGGGAATTTCGTTTTGGAAACTGCTACCTGAGCCCCGCTTCCCATTCCTCAGGGACTTTGCCCTCTCTATGGCCAGTATGTTTGGGAGCACATACATACGTGAGAGCAATTTCTCAAACATGAAGCACATCAAGTCAAAGGAGAGCAACAGGCTGTCGGATGAAACATTATTTCATCTGATACAGATTGCATGCACAAACATTGAAGTTGACATTCCTGCTATTGTGCGCCAAATGGAGAGACCACAAGTGTCTCATTAAAGACAGGGGGGGGAGGAGATGATGAAGAGGTGTAGAGGGGGGGAAGGAGATGATGAAGAGGTGTAGAGAGGGGGGGGGGAGATGATGAAGTAGTGTAGAGAGGGGGGGGGGAGATGATGGAGAGGTGTAGAGAGGGGACCATTATTATTATTATTATTATAACCATTATTGACCCACTGTGGGGCGAGGGTGAATGTCATGCCAGTTTGATAAAGGGTCAATGGGAGGCATGTAGTATTGCACTTTACTTTACTTGCACTTTACTTGTTTACTTTTGTAGTGTTCAGATAACACTAATAACACAAACACAAAGCAGCATTCCTGCTGCATTTCACTACAACAGTAAATCAAAAGTGCAATAATAAATGATTTTGTTAAATGTTTAAACTCGTATCCTGCTACTAAACAAAACATTCCTGAGTGCTTCATATCCATAACATGCATTTCAGTGTTATAATGTTTTGTTTAGTAGCAGGATAAAAGTTTATACATTTAACAAAATCATTTATTATTGCACTTTTGATTTACTGTTGTAGTGAAATGCAGCAGGAATGCTGCTTTGTGTTTGTTGAGCAGTGGGCTTTAAGTTCATACATTTATTTTATTAGAAGCCTTAATTATAATTGATCATTTTTGTATATATTTGGGGTCACAGCAATACTTTTAAATTCAGCTGTTTATAAATTCATAAAGTTGAAATTGCATTACTAAATGCATTTGAAATGGAATAAAAACAAAGTTACAACAAATTATAATTGTTTATATACCTTATTTATCACATCTGTGACTATTATGGGCTATTTGAGTGATGGGGTACTACTGGCGGGACTGCCGATAAACAATGCGGCCCCCCAGATTGATTGTGGACATTTTGTGGCCCTCACCATATACAAAGTTGCCCACCCCTGCTCTAGTCTATAGACTCTAGACTAGAGGGACCAATGGGACAAGGGGGGGGGGGGGGGGGTCCTCAGTAAATGGATAAATGGATAATGAAAAGATCTTTAATTGTCTACATTTGCTGATAACGCTAAGGGCTTAAAAAACATTTATTAATTTGATTTATTTTACAAGGAAAGTCCCATTGAGATTCTAAATCTCTTTTCCGAGGGAGACCTGGCTGAACACGGCACACAATGCAACATAAAACAGACAACACAATATAAATACAAAATAGAATACAAAGTGGTAACAATAAATAGCTTACAGTAAAAATGTCCCATCGCATAAATCAAAATGTCGTAGTCACACAAGTCACAGTCAGGATCGGAAACAGGAGCAAACATCTTGCCAATGATCTGTTTGAACTGAGTTAAAGGAACACGCCAACATTTTGGGAAATAGCTTATCGTCTTCTGTACGTTCAGCAGAAAGCTATCTGGCTGCACGTTAGCCTAGCTTAGCACAATGAATGTATGTGCCGGTTAGCCTTCGGGAGAGAGGCGTTAGTTGGACAATGCCTAGGCTAACCGCCCATGTCCGCCTCCATTCATTGTGCTAAGCTAGGCTAAGCTAACGTGCAGCCAGAGAGCTTTCTACTGAACGCACAGAGAGGAGACTGGTCTCTATATATTCTTGTCTCTCTCTGGAGAAGACGATAAGCAAATGTCCCCAAATGTTGGAGTGTTCCTTTAAAGGAGCAAAGTGAACAAGCTGGATCTCTGACTGATGATCGTCCCAGGACCATGTGGAGACAACCAGGACCATGTGAGGACCATGTGGAGACAACCAGGACCATGTGAGGACCATGTGGAGACAACCAGGGCAGTGAGTGGCCAGGAGGAGGCGGTGCGGGGGAAAGGTGTTCTCACTTGGGGCCTCCGAAAGGAAAGGGATGCCCCTGTGTGTGTGTGTGTGTGTACTGTACACTGTATGTGATGTACTGTACACTGTATGTGATGTACTGTACACTGTATGTGATGTACTGTACACTGTATGTGATGTACTGTACACTGTATGTACTGTACTGTACACTGTATGTGATGTACTGTACACTGTATGTGATGTACTGTACACTGTATGTGATGTACTGTACACTGTATGTGATGTACTGTACACTGTATGTGATGTACTGTATGTGATGTACTGTACACTGTATGTGATGTACTGTACACTGTATGTGATGTACTGTACACTGTATGTGATGTACTGTACACTGTATGTGATGTACTGTACTGTACCGACAACACTGGTCCTTGGTGGGAAATATGGAGGGAGCTTTGAGTGACACTTGAGACCTCCTGAAAGCCTCAACAGCAAGTTCGTTTTAGTTTTAGTTAGTCAATACATTTTAATTAGGGATGTCCGATATTATCTATAACATTTCTATAACCTTTATTTACCCAGGCAAGCAAGTAAGAACAAATTCTGATTTTATTTATTGTCAAAAGTATGCATAATGTTGTGTTAATTCCACAACAAGAGATATGTAATGTTAATTACCTGAAATTATAAAAAAAATTGGGGGGGGGGGGGGGACCCTGCATATATCGGTATCGGTTGATATTGGTTGATATCGGTATCGGAAATTAAGAGTTGGACAATATCGGTATATTGGTATCGGTAAAAAAGCCAATATCGAGCATTCCTAATTTTAATCAATTACAATTTGTGTCAATAAAAATTTAATTTGAAAGCTTACTATGTCCATTATTCAATATTTGCAAAACATAAAAAGAAAAAAAAAGGTTGTACTGTACAGTCCTGATGTCAGTCACCTGCTGTGTGGATCGTGTTGCTGGGCAGACTGTAGCTGTCGCTGGTTGTGTTGGCAGACTGTAGCTGTCGCTGGTTGTGTTGGCAGACTGTAGCTGTCGCCGGTTGTGTTGGCAGACTGTAGCTGTCGCTGGTTGTGTTGGCAGACTGTAGCTGTCGCCGGTTGTGTTGGCAGACTGTAGCTGTCGCTGGTTGTGTTGGCAGACTGTAGCTGTCGCTGGTTGTGTTGGCAGACTGTAGCTGTCGCTGGTTGTGTTGGCAGACTGTAGCTGTCGCTGGTTGTGTTGGCAGACTGTAGCTGTCGCCGGTTGTGTTGGCAGACTGTAGCTGTCGCCGGTTGTGTTGGCAGACTGTAGCTGTCGCTGGTTGTGTTGGCAGACTGTAGCTGTCGCTGGTTGTGTTGGCAGACTGTAGCTGTCGCTGGTTGTGTTGGCAGACTGTAGCTGTCGCTGGTTGTGTTGGCAGACTGTAGCTGTCGCCGGTTGTGTTGGCAGACTGTAGCTGTCGCTGGTTGTGTTGGCAGACTGTAGCTGTCGCCGGTTGTGTTGGCAGACTGTAGCTGTCGCTGGTTGTGTTGGCAGACTGTAGCTGTCGCTGGTTGTGTTGGCAGACTGTAGCTGTCGCTGGTTGTGTACGTGCTATTCGCCTGACGGTGATGTGTGTGCAGAGTGTGTGTGCAGAGTGTGTGTGTAGCCTCGCCCTAGTCCCACTGCCTGCACTTGCATGCATTCAAATCTTGTATTGATTATTGAATCTGAAGAAGAAGATGTGTAGAGTGAAGAGTGTAATGCTGAAGTACTACCCGGAGAGCAAAGTAGATGTAGAAATAAAATTGGATCA
>NC_140181.1:13644979-13649979 GCF_963971535.1 Notolepis coatsorum
GATGCCCAGTTCCCACTTTCTTTTTTTCCCCTCTCATCTTTCGCTCTCATCATTTGCTTGAGGCGGAGACGATGAGATGGTGATTGATTTTATTCTCATCATCTCATCGTCAACAACTAATGGCTCAGTGCTGGATACAGTCACGTCTTATAAATACACGGGCATCTGGTCAGATAATACACTTTATTTTCCTCAGCATGCGTTACATCTTCAATCGAAAATAAAAGCAGACTTCTTGTACAGAAATTGCTCCTGCTTTAATCACTCTGCTAAGCGTTCCCTAGTCCAAATGTCCATTCTCCCATTGTTTGACGATGGCGATGTCATTTACATGCATGCAAGCAAGGGTCCTTAATGGTAATGTTTTGTATCACTCAACAATTAGGTTTGCTACAAATGCCCCCTTTTCAACACGTCACTGTGACTTATACATTATACACATCGCTACACTCTCAATGACAAACTAATCGGCTTACACTCATTTACAAAACATTCCTTGTTCCGACCCCTCCTTATTTGATACCTGTTGAAATTGTCATCTACTCCCTATAACACCAGCGCTGCTCACCATATCTCTATAACGCCAGCGCTTCTCTCCATATCTCTATAACACCAGAGCTGCTCACCATATCTATATAACACCAGCGCTTCTCACCATATCTCTATAACACCAGAGCTGCTCACCATATCTCTATAACACCAGAGCTGCTCACCATATCTATATAACACCAGCGCTTCTCACCATATCTATATAACACCAGCGCTTCTCACCATATCTCTATAACACCAGAGCTGCTCACCATATCTCTATAACACCAGCGCTTCTCACCATATCTCTATAACACCAGCGCTTCTCACCATATCTCTATAACACCAGAGCTGCTCACCATATCTCTATAACACCAGAGCTGCTCACCATATCTCTATAACACCAGAACTGCTCACCATATCTCTATAACACCAGAGCTGCTCACCATATCACTATAACACCAGCGCTGCTCACCATATCTCTATAACACCAGAGCTGCTCACCATATCTCTATAACACCAGAGCTGCTCACCATATCTCTATAACACCAGAGCTGCTCACCATATCTCTATAACACCAGCGCTGCTCGCCATATCTCTATAACACCAGAGCTGCTCACCATATCTCTATAACAACAGCGCTTCTCACCATATCTCTATGACACCAGAGCTGCTCACCATATCTCTATAACACCAGAGCTGCTCACCATATCTCTATAACACCAGGGCTGCTCACCATATCTCTATAACACCAGCGCTTCTCACCATATCTCTATAACACCAGAGCTGCTCACTGTATCTCTATAACACCAGAGCTGCTCACCATATCTCTATGACACCAGAGCTGCTCAACATATCTCTATAACACCAGCGCTTCTCACCATATCTCTATAACACCAGAGCTGCTCACCATATCTCTATAACACCAGCGCTGCTCACCATATCACTATAACACCAGAGCTGCTCAACATATCTCTATAACACCAGAGCTGCTCACCATATCTCTATAACACCAGAGCTGCTCACCATATCTCTATACACCAGAGCTGCTCACCATATCTCTATAACACCAGCGCTGCTCACCATATCTCTATAACACCAGAGATGCTCACCATATCTCTATAACACCAGAGCTGCTCACCATATCTCTATAACACCAGAGCTGCTCACCATATCTCTATAACACCAGAGCTGCTCACCATATCTCTATAACACCAGAGCTGCTCACCATATCTCTATAACACCAGCGCTTCTCACCATATCTCTATAACACCAGCGCTTCTCACCATATCTCTATAACACCAGAGCTGCTCACCATATCTCTATAACACCAGCGCTGCTCACCATATCTCTATAACACCAGAGCTGCTCAGCATATCTCTATAACACCAGAGCTGCTCACCATATCTCTATAACACCACAGCTGCTCACCATATCTCTATAACACCAGCGCTTCTCACCATATCTCTATAACACCAGAGCTGCTCACCATATCTCTATAACACCAGAGCTGCTCACCATATCTCTATAACACCAGAGCTGCTCACCATATCTCTATAACACCAGAGCTGCTCACCATATCTCTGTAACACCAGAGCTGCTCACCATATCTCTATAACACCAGCGCTTCTCACCATATCTCTATAACACCAGCGCTGCTCACCATATCTCTATAACACCAGAGCTGCTCACCATATCTCTATAACACCAGAGCTGCTCACCATATCTCTATAACACCAGCGCTTCTCACCATATCTCTATAACACCAGCGCTGCTCACCATATCTCTATAACACCAGCGCTTCTCACCATATCTCTATAACACCAGAGCTGCTCACCATATCTCTATAACACCAGAGCTGCTCACCATATCTCTATAACACCAGCGCTTCTCACGATATCTCTATAACACCAGCGCTTCTCACCATATCTCTATAACACCAGCGCTTCTCACCATATCTCTATAACACCAGCGCTTCTCACCATATCTCTATAACACCAGCGCTTCTCACCATATCTCTATAACACCAGAGCTGCTCACCATATCTCTATAACACCAGCGCTTCTCACCATATCTCTATAACACCAGAGCTGCTCACCATATCTCTATAACACCAGTGCTTCTCACCATATCTCTATAACACCAGAGCTGCTCACCATATCTCTATAACACCAGCGCTGCTCACCATATCTCTATAACACCAGCGCTTCTCACCATATCTCTATAACACCAGCGCTTCTCACCATATCTCTATAACACCAGCGCTGCTCACCGTATCTCTATAACACCAGAGCTGCTCACCATATCTCTATAACACCAGCGCTTCTCACCATATCACTATAACACCAGAGCTGCTCACCATATCTCTATAACACCAGAGCTGCTCTCACCATATCTCTATAACACCAGAGCTGCTCACCATATCTATATAACACCAGAGCTGCTCACCATATCTCTATAACACCAGCGCTGTTCACCATATCTCTATAACACCAGCGCTGCTCACCATATCTCTATAACACCAGAGCTGCTCACCATATCTCTATAACACCAGAGCTGCTCACCATATCTCTATAACACCAGCGCTGCTCACCATATCTCTATAACACCAGCGCTGCTCACCATATCTCTATAACACCAGAGCTGCTCACCATATCTCTATAACACCAGCGCTTCTCACCATATCTCTATAACACCAGCGCTGCTCACCATATCTCTATAACACCAGAGCTGCTCACCATATCTCTATAACACCAGAGCTGCTCACCATATCTCTATAACACCAGAGCTGCTCACCATATCTCTAAAACACCAGCGCTGCTCACCATATCTCTATAACACCAGAGCTGCTCACCATATCTCTATAACACCAGAGCTGCTCACCATATCCCTATAACACCACAGCTGCTCACGATATCTCTATAACACCAGAGCTGCTCACCATATCTCTATAACACCAGCGCTTCTCACCATATCTCTATAACACCAGAGCTGCTCACCATATCTCTATAACACCAGAGCTGCTCACCATATCTCTATAACACCAGAGCTGCTCACCATATCCCTATAACACCACAGCTGCTCACCATATCTCTATAACACCAGCGCTGCTCACCATATCTCTATAACACCAGAGCTGCTCACCATATCTCTATAACACCAGAGCTGCTCACCATATCTCTATAACACCAGCGCTTCTCACCATATCTCTATAACACCACAGCTTCTCACCATATCTCTATAACACCAGAGCTGCTCACCATATCTCTATAACACCAGAGCTGCTCACCATATCTCTATAACACCAGAGCTGCTCACCATATCTCTATAACACCAGAGCTGCTCACCATATCTCTATAACACCAGCGCTGCTCACCATATCTCTATAACACCAGAGCTGCTCACCATATCTCTATAACACCAGAGCTGCTCACCATATCTCTATAACACCAGCGCTGCTCACCATATCTCTATAACACCAGCGCTGCTCACCATATCTCTATAACACCAGAGCTGCTCACCATATCTCTATAACACCAGAGCTGCTCACCATATCACTATAACACCAGAGCTGCTCACCATATCTCTATAACACCAGAGCTTCTCACCATATCTCTATAACACCAGCGCTGCTCACCATATCTCTATAACACCAGAGCTGCTCACCATATCTCTATAACACCAGAGCTGCTCACCATATCTCTATAACACCAGCGCTGCTCACCATATCTCTATAACACCAGAGCTGCTCACCATATCTCTATAACACCAGAGCTGCTCACCATATCTCTATAACACCAGAGCTGCTCACCATATCTCTATAACACCAGAGCTGCTCACCATATCTCTATAACACCAGAGCTGCTCACCATATCTCTATAACACCAGAGCTGCTCACCATATCTCTATAACACCAGAGCTGCTCACCATATCTCTATAACACCAGAGCTGCTCACCATATCTCTATAACACCAGAGCTGCTCACCATATCTCTCTATAACACCAGAGCTGCTCACCATATCTCTATAACACCAGAGCTGCTCACCATATCTCTATAACACCAGAGCTGCTCACCATATCTCTATAACACCAGAGCTGCTCACCATATCTCTATAACACCAGAGCTGCTCACCATATCTCTATAACACCAGAGCTGCTCACCATATCTCTATAACACCAGCGCTTCCCACCATATCTCTATAACACCAGCGCTTCTCACCATATCTCTATAACACCAGCGCTTCTCACCATATCGCTATAACACCAGAGCTGCTCACCATATCTCTATAACACCAGAGCTGCTCACCATATCTCTATAACACCAGCGCTTCTCACCATATCTCTATAACACCAGCGCTTCTCACCATATCTCTATAACACCAGCGCTTCTCACCATATCTCTATAACACCAGAGCTGCTCACCATATCTCTATAACACCAGCGCTTCTCACCATATCTCTATAACACCAGCG
>NC_140181.1:13654979-13659979 GCF_963971535.1 Notolepis coatsorum
TTTCTCCTCTCTGACAGTGTAGCCTGCCAATCAGAACACTGTTTCTCCTCTCTGACAGTGTAGCCTGCCAATCAGAACACTGTTTCTCCTCTCTGACAGTGTAGCCTGCCAATCAGAACACTGTTTCTCCTCTCTGACAGTGTAGCCTGCCAATCAGAACACTGTTTCTCCTCTCTGACAGTGTAGCCTGCCAATCAGAACACTGTTTCTCCTCTCTGACAGTGTAGCCTGCCAATCAGAACACTGTTTCTCCTCTCTGACAGTGTAGCCTGCCAATCAGAACACTGTTTCTCCTCTCTGACAGTGTAGCCTGCCAATCAGAACACTGTTTCTCCTCTCTGACAGTGTAGCCTGCCAATCAGAACACTGTTTCTCCTCTCTGACAGTGTAGCCTGCCAATCAGAACACTGTTTCTCCTCTCTGACAGTGTAGCCTGCCAATCAGAACACTGTTTCTCCTCTCTGACAGTGTAGCCTGCCAATCAGAACACTGTTTCTCCTCTCTGACAGTGTAGCCTGCCAATCAGAACACTGTTTCTCCTCTCTGACAGTGTAGCCTGCTAATCAGAACACTGTTTCTCCTCTCTGACAGTGTAGCCTGCCAATCAGAACACTGTTTCTCCTCTCTGACAGTGTAGCCTGCCAATCAGAACACTGTTTCTCCTCTCTGACAGTGTAGCCTGCCAATCAGAACACTGTTTCTCCTCTCTGACAGTGTAGCCTGCCAATCAGAACACTGTTTCTCCTCTCTGACAGTGTAGCCTGCCAATCAGAACACTGTTTCTCCTCTCTGACAGTGTAGCCTGCCAATCAGAACACTGTTTCTCCTCTCTGACAGTGTAGCCTGCCAATCAGAAGCCTGTTTCTCCTCTCTGACAGTGTAGCCTGCCAATCAGAAGCCTGTTTCTCCTCTCTGACAGTGTAGCCTGCCAATCAGAACACTGTTTCTCCTCTCTGACAGTGTAGCCTGCCAATCAGAACACTGTTTCTCCTCTCTGACAGTGTAGCCTGCTAATCAGAATACTGTTTCTCCTCTCTGACAGTGTAGCCTGCCAATCAGAACACTGTTTCTCCTCTCTGACAGTGTAGCCTGCCAATCAGAACACTGTTTCTCCTCTCTGACAGTGTAGCCTGCCAATCAGAAGCCTGTTTCTCCTCTCTGACAGTGTAGCCTGCCAATCAGAAGCCTGTTTCTCCTCTCTGACAGTGTAGCCTGCCAATCAGAAGCCTGTTTCTCCTCTCTGACAGTGTAGCCTGCCAATCAGAACACTGTTTCTCCTCTCTGACAGTGTAGCCTGCCAATCAGAACACTGTTTCTCCTCTCTGACAGTGTAGCCTGCCAATCAGAACACTGTTTCTCCTCTCTGACAGTGTAGCCTGCCAATCAGAACACTGTTTCTCCTCTCTGACAGTGTAGTCTGCCAATCAGAACACTGTTTCTCCTCTCTGACAGCCAATCAGAAGCCTGTTTCTCCTCTCTGACAGCCAATCAGAAGCCTGTTTCTCCTCTCTGACAGCCAATCAGAAGCCTGTTTCTCCTCTCTGACAGCCAATCAGAACACTGTTTCTCCTCTCTGACAGCCAGCAGCCAATCAGAAGCCTGTTTCTCCTCTCTGACAGCCAGCAGCCAATCAGAAGCCTGTTTCTCCTCTCTGACAGCCAGCAGCCAATCAGAAGCCTGTTTCTCCTCTCTGACAGCCAGTGAGGCAGGGAGCCGAGCCCCAGATGTGTCAGTCCCGTGCACGGCCCCATGCCATCTTCAGCATCTGTAAAGGCAACGCTTACTACTGTACTACAGTACCGTGGGATGATCAATGTATCTCTTAAGAGATAGAAAGGTGCATAATTAAAAATAAAAAGTATTGCCCCCCCCCCCCCCCCAAAAAAATATTGATTTACGAATTGATCATTACAAATTTTTTTGCGTCTCCAAAATGTGTGTTGTTGTTTACATGTTGCTGGCGTGCACCCCCTCCCCCACTTCCCATGTCCCCACATGGAATGCACCCGGTTGGATAATGCTGGTGCTTTAGTGCAACACCCAGTGGCTGAATTGTATCTACAGCACATTTAAATAATGATGCTACTTAACAATAGATATCAGCCTATTGATAACAGCTCAAGACACAATAGAGCGCCTGCATCGTATACCTCTCGGATGGAGCGGGTAAGAACCAGCGCTGTGGCCGCGCGCGTCACCCCCTCTCGTCACCAGCAGGGGGGGGCTGATATTGAAAACGGACCACCTGTGAGGCTATGAATGAAGCTGGAGCTTGTTCCCCCCAGGATGAGAGGAACCACCCCGCAGAGAATAATGATCAGAAAGGATGTTCTGAATGAGAGGTGAGAGATGCAGTATTCAGCAGGCAGGTCCACGTGAGGACCATACTGTACTATGTACCGTACATGGCAAGGAACATACTGTACTATGTACCCTACATGGCAAGGAACATACTGTACTATGTACCCTACATGGCAAGGAACATACTGTATGTACCCTACATGGCAAGGAACATACTGTATGTACCCTACATGGCAAGGAACATACTGTACTATGTACCCTACATGGCAAGGAATATACTGTACTATGTACCCTACATGGCAAGGAACATACTGTACTATGTACCCTACATGGCAAGGAACATACTGTATATGTACCCTACATGGCAAGGAACATACTGTATGTACTGTACCCTACATGGCAAGGAACATACTGTACTATGTACCCTACATGGCAAGGAACATACTGTATGTACTGTACCCTACATGGCAAGGAACACATTGCACCAATGCCTCCTCATATGCTTGTTGTGTTGACAAAACTTGCCCTGGGACATTCTAGTTTGTTTTTTTACACAATGTAGTTTCAGTTCGTTTTTTTTTAATAATATTTCAGTTAATGTTAACTAAAATTATAGTTTTACCTAGTTTTAGTTTTTTTGATTGAGTGAACTATAATAACGCAGGGTCCGAGCCCATCTGAACACATGCCGTGAGGCTATACTATAGCTGTGACTATAGAAAGGAATATCACTGAGGTGCTTAGCAACCGTTACCCAGCATGCCATTCACCTACACTATTCTACAGCGCGGCACCCAGCGTGACACCCACCTCCACCACTCTACTGTACGGTACAGTATGACACCCACCTCCACCACTCTACAGTACGGTACAGTATGACACCCACCTCCACCACTCTACTGTACGGTACAGTATGACACCCACCTCCACCACTCTACTGTACGGTACAGTATGACACCCACCTCCACCACTCTACAGTACGGTACAGTATGACACCCACCTCCACCACTCTACTGTACGGTACAGTATGACACCCACCTCCACCACTCTACTGTACGGTACAGTATGACACCCACCTCCACCACTCTACAGTACGGTACAGTATGACACCCACCTCCACCACTCTACAGTATGGTACAGTATGACACCCACCTACACCACTCTACTGTACGGTACAGTATGACACCCACCTAAACCACTCTACAGTACGGTACAGTATGACACCCACCTCCACCACTCTACAGTACGGTACAGTATGACACCCACCTACACCACTCTACTGTATGGTACAGTATGACACCCACCTACACCACTCTACTGTACGGTACAGTATGACACCCACCTCCACCACTCTACTGTACGGTACAGTATGACACCCACCTCCACCACTCTACAGTACGGTACAGTATGACACCCACCTCCACCACTCTACAGTACAGTACAGTATGACACCCACCTACACCACTCTACTGTATGGTACAGTATGACACCCACCTCCACCACTCTACTGTACGGTACAGTATGACACCCACCTCCACCACTCTACAGTACGGTACAGTATGACACCCACCTCCACCACTCTACAGTATGGTACAGTATGACACCCACCTCCACCACTCTACAGTACGGTACAGTATGACACCCACCTCCACCACTCTACTGTACGGTACAGTATGACACCCACCTCCACCACTCTACAGTACGGTACAGTATGACACCCACCTCCACCACTCTACTGTACGGTACAGTATGACACCCACCTCCACCACTCTACAGTACGGTACAGTATGACACCCACCTCCACCACTCTACTGTATGGTACAGTATGACACCCACCTCCACCACTCTACAGTACGGTACAGTATGACACCCACCTCCACCACTCTACAGTACGGTACAGTATGACACCCACCTCCACCACTCTACTGTATGGTACAGTATGACACCCACCTCCACCACTCTACAGTACGGTACAGTATGACACCCACCTACACCACTCTACAGTACGGTACAGTATGACACCCACCTACACCACTCTACAGTACGGTACAGTATGACACCCACCTCCACCACTCTACAGTACGGTACAGTATGACACCCACCTCCACCACTCTACTGTACGGTACAGTATGACACCCACCTACACCACTCTACAGTACGGTACAGTATGACACCCACCTCCACCCCTCTACAGTACGGTACAGTATGACACCCACCTCCACCACTCTACTGTACGGTACAGTATGACACCCACCTCCACCACTCTACAGTACGGTACAGTATGACACCCACCTCCACCACTCTACAGTATGGTACAGTATGACACCCACCTCCACCACTCTACTGTATGGTACAGTATGACACCCACCTCCACCACTCTACAGTATGGTACAGTATGACACCCACCTCCACCACTCTACAGTACGGTACAGTATGACACCCACCTCCACCACTCTACAGTACGGTACAGTATGACACCCACCTACACCACTCTACAGTACGGTACAGTATGACACCCACCTCCACCACTCTACAGTACGGTACAGTATGACACCCACCTACACCACTCTACAGTACGGTACAGTATGACACCCACCTCCACCACTCTACAGTACGGTACAGTATGACACCCACCTCCACCACTCTACTGTACGGTACAGTATGACACCCACCTCCACCACTCTACAGTACGGTACAGT
>NC_140181.1:13664979-13672479 GCF_963971535.1 Notolepis coatsorum
AAGTGTTTTAGAAAGGAAGGAGAGAAGAGAGACAGGACGATAGTTGCCTATGACGGTGGGGTTCAGGGTTGGTTTTTTTATGAGGGGCGTGACTCTGGCTTGTTTTAGGGAGGTGGGGACCACCCCCCGAGTTGAGTGAGGAGTTGATGGTTGCAGTTAGGAATGGGAGGATGTCCGGTGCTATGGTCTGGAGGAGTGGGGAGGGTAACTGATCCAGCTGGCATGTAGTCGGACGGTTTGACATTACCAGTGTCAGCGTCTCGGCTTCTGTAATGGGAGAGAGAGATGACAGAGTGAAGGATGAGGTTCTCGATTCAGTGTTTGGAATGGGTGGGGGTTCGGAGAAGGAGCTGCGGATGTTCTCCACTTTTTCCTCAGTAGAGTGCCCGCCTTTGAATCGCAAGGTTCATATGAGTAGCATGGCGTGGGTCACTAGGAAGGGTTGAGTCACGAGGAAGGCTTGAGTCACTAGGAAGGCTTGGGTCACTAGGAAGGCTTGAGTCACTAGGAAGGCTTGAGTCACTAGGAAGGGTTGAGTCACTAGGAGGGCTTGGGTCACTAGAAAGAGTTGAGTAACGAGGAAGGCTTGAGTCACTAGGAAGGGTTGAGTCACTAGAAAGAGTTGAGTAACGAGGAAGGCTTGAGTCACTAGGAAGGCTTGAGTCACTAGGAAGGCTTGAGTCACTAGGAAGGCTTGGGTCACTAGGAAGGCTTGAGTCACTAGGAAGGATTGAGTCACTAGGAAGGCTTGTGTCACTAGGAAGGCTTGAGTAACGAGGAAGCTTGAGTCACTAGGAAGGTTTGAGTCACTAGGAAGGCTTGAGTCACTAGGAAGGCTTGAGTCACTAGGAAGGCTTGGGTCACTAGGAAGGCTTGAGTCACTAGGAATGCTTGAGTCACTAGGAAGGCTTGAGTCACTAGGAATGCTTGAGTCACTAGGAAGGCTTGAGTCACTAGGAAGGCTTGAGTCACTAGGAAGGCTTGAGTCACTAGGAAGGCTTGAGTCACTAGGAAGGCTTGGGTCACTAGGAAGGCTTGAGTCACTAGGAAGGCTTGAGTCACTAGGAAGGCTTGAGTCACTAGGAAGGCTTGAGTCATAGGAAGGTATGAGTCACTAGGAAGGCTTGAGTCACTAGGAAGGCTTGAGTCACTAGGAAGGCTTGAGTCACTAGGAAGGTTTTAGTCACTAGGAAGGCTTGAGTCACTAGGAAGGCTTGGGTCACTAGGAAGGCTTGAGTCACTAGGAAGGCTTGAGTCACTAGGAAGGCTTGAGTAACGAGGAAGGCTTGGGTCACTAGGAAGGCTTGAGTCACTAGGAAGGCTTGAGTCACTAGGAAGGCTTGAGTCACTAGGAAGGCTTGAGTCACTAGGAAGGCTTGAGTCACTAGGAAGGCTTGAGTCACTAGGAAGGCTTGAGTCACTAGGAAGGTTTGAGTCACTAGGAAGGCTTGAGTCACTAGGAAGGCTTGAGTCACTAGGAAGACTTGAGTCACTAGGAAGGCTTGAGTCACTAGGAAGGGTTGAGTCACTAGGAAGGCTAGAGTCACTAGTAAGGGTTGAGTCACTAGGAAGGCTTGGGTCACGAGGAAGGCTTGAGTCACTAGGAAGGTTTGGGTCACTAGGAAGGCTTGAGTCACTAGGAAGGCTTGAGTCACTAGGAAGGCTTGAGTCACTAGGAAGGCTTGAGTCACTAGGAAGGCTTGATTCACGAGGAAGGCTTGAGTCACTAGGAAGGATTGAGTCACTAGGAAGGCTTGGGTAACTAGGAAGGCTTGGGTAACAAGGAAGGCTTGAGTCACTAGGGAGGCTTGGGTCACTAGGAAGGCTTGAGTCACTAGGAAGGCTTGAGTCACTAGGAAGGCTTGAGTCACTAAGGAAGGCTTGTGTCACTAGGAATGCTTGGGTCACGAGGAAGGCTTGAGTCACTAGGAAGGCTTGAGTCACTAGGAAGGCTTGAGTCACTAGGAAGGCTTGAGTCACTAGGAAGGCTTGGGTAACGAGGAAGGCTTGAGTCACTAGGAAGGCTTGGGTCAATAGGAAGTCTTGAGTCACTAGGAAGGGTTGAGTCACTAGGAAGGCTTGGGTAACGAGGAAGGCTTGGTTAACCAAGTACTGAAAGGTAATGGTAGTAGATGTGGCGTTCCACCTCAGCAATCCATCTAGCACCTCGTAAGGGGTACAGACAATACGACCTCCTTCTACTTCTTCTTCGGATACAGATGATCACAGTATTTGCGTTGTAACGATGCCGATACAGATGACGTGGTATAGTTCTCCTTTCGGACGTAAAAGGCAGAGATCGCAACGTCTCCAGGGTGGGCCTTGTTCCCCGTGGCAGTGTGCTGTCCTCCACAGACACTGCCCTCTGAGTAAACAAGATTACCTTGATGAACACAAGCGGGCTTGTTTACTCCCCCATCTCAAGGTACTTTGGGGGTGACTCACTGCCAGCGAGGACAAGAAACTTCGGTGATGGGAGCTGGACAGCACAGCAGCACCTCTCAGAGCAGCTCTCAAGCTGCAGAAGCACATCCTGATTGAAAGAGTGCCAGTAAATTGGGCTTGCAATTACAAATAACTACAATTTCTCACATCGATGTGAGTAGACAGCCAATTACTGAGAGTTCTTCCAAGATTCAATTGAGGGGCCCTTTTCTGAATTGCGTCCTTATCTGTTCTCTTTCATCTTTCATGGATGAGTTTTAAAATGCCTCACTGCATCAGAATAAAAACAAATCGGTATAGGCGAAGGCAGACATTATCGCCCTGTTCTGTATCGGCTGCATCTGAAACATCTTCTTTCTTCTTTTGGGTTCAGCCAGTTCACCAACAGTCCTTTACATTCTTGGTTCAATACTTTGGTGTGTACAATACTTATTACTTATACTTGGAGAGTTTTGATTGATTGATTGATTGAACATTTTATTAACAGATTGCAGAATGGGTACAATACAGTACGGCTCAATACACACAATTGTTAACTCATTCAGTGCCAGGGGTCGCTGTTTACCTTACCGTTTAAATGCCATCGCCTTTACATGGGGATACGTGGCTGTGTTTGCAGGCCTAAAGCTATATTATATATTATAGCTATGGATCTAATAATATAGTCGATTGTCATTGAGTTTCTTCCGGTCAAGATGCAAAAAACAGATCACCGTTGTGAATATGAGTGTAGTTTCAGGGCGGTCTGGTGTCATTTCCAAAATGTTTCGTAATGGCCGGCAACGTGTATTCTAGTAAAAACGTTATAGTTTCTTCCCTGGACTAGCTACTGTTCTCAAATAAAATTTCGATTATCGGTATTATGATGCTAATGATGGAGCATCGCCGTCGGTTGTGTGATAGTAAAGGGCGAACATTCTGGTGTGTGGCAGTGAAAGGGTTAAGAGTGACACTCCAGGCAGTTGGAAGCTTGAGCTGACCGCGCCCCTTTTATAAGAACTAAATGATTAGTAGGTCCATTCCAAAAGTCTCTCTTGATCGCTATCTATTACATTCATCACTTGAAGTTGGCGTGGCAAGGACAAACCCTGCATACTGTACCTGTGTTTGATTTGAAGCTTTTCAGATCTACAGTTAAAAACAAAAACAAAGCCTTTGTCCTAACATTGTTCAAATGAGAACATTTGTATCTATTGTTATTAAAAAGTTCTGAGGGTCATTTCAGGAGCGAGTAGGAGAGGACCCTGAGAGATAAGATGGATCTTGAGTCATCATTGTGTGGAGATTCTTGTGTCAAAGCAGCAGCAGGAGGGAGAGGAGGGGTGCAAGCAGAATAATACCAATAACATATAACTAAATATAGTAAGACAAATAAACAAGGATAAAGGTCTGAACTGGATCTCTATACAGGTGGGACATATGTGTACTCAATAATATAACTACAGTATATACAGTATGTATAGCCCACCCTGGTATAATATACAAACTATCAATAATATCACTATGTACAGCCCACCCTGGTATAATATACAGACTATATTAATCATAGTACTATGTACAGTATATGACAGCCCAGCCTGGTATAATACTGTAAACAGACTCTATTAATAATATCACTATGTATGCATGCATGTATGCAGGGCCGCCTCAGGGGGTGTGCGAGCAGTGCGGTCGCACAGGGCCTCGCGGGAAGGGGGGCCTCGCACAAAAAATAAAAAATAAAAATAAAGAAAAAATATTTTTTATTTATTATTTTTTTTATTATTATTTTTTATTTTTTTTATTTTTTGCGAGGACCCCCTTCCCGCGAGGCCCTTTTTCATCACAGACATAAAACGTCTAGACACGTTTGTAGAATGTTCCTGGCTCTGCGGCTCTGCACTATTCTCTATTGGAGCTCTGGGGCTCTGCAGATTGGTTTCAAGAAGGGAGGGGTTACATCATGTGTATGCCGGCGTGCGTCAGCTGCGTTTGACTATTTCGCGCGTGCAGCTTTGGAGGTTATGCTTAGTTATGCCAGCCAAAACGAAGAGGACGGTCATTCGGCAGATGGACTGAAGATGAAAGTTGTTGCATGTTAGACAGTTCAGTCAGGCTAGCCATGTCGGCTTAGCTAAAGGCAGGGACAGCTAGTTAGCTTTAGCTACGTTATAATATTGAGTGCTAACGTGTGGTTCAGTCGGGATAGCCATGATGATGTCGGCTAGTAGCTAGCTTAGCTAAAGGCTAACTAGCGTTAGCTAACCTAGAGAGAGCGCGTGCAGCATTGTTATGCCAAGATGAAGAGGACGGTCATTCGGCAGATGAACTTCGTCAACTCCACGCGGTTGTCTCCATCCTCTTGGACGTTTGGTGAGTTTTTAATGCACTCTATTCTATTCCCGCCGTGGATATATCTCTCTCTCTCTCTCGGGAGCCAAACGGGCCGGCTAGCTGTTGTAGTAGCTAACGGTGTGTGGCCTGGTGTCAGCACCTGGTGCGAGGGAGGTGAGCTTGGTGTTTCATTATGAGAATATCTCCATGCTCAAGTCGGCTATACTTGTTGCCGGCACCGCTATGGTAAACACCACTCTGTAGTGGGACGTGTATTGCCTTCTTTTTCCCTTCCCTCTTCGGATGAGAAGAGGAAAACACAGCGGCTGTCTGAAGTGTTGGCCTGTATTGCTTTTCTCACGTTGTACAGTTTTTCAGTGGTAGCCGCATAGCTTGCTTCTGCGTTAGCTAGTGGTTAGCGATAGCCGGGTTGAGCTAACTGTTAGCCAGTTAGCTGTTTAGCTACGACGTTAGCTGCTCGTTTTCGCTCGGCTGGGAATGTTAGCTTGATGCTATCAGTTAGCCTAGAGTTAGCTGTTAGCTTGTGCTACGACCATTGACATTAGCCGTGAGAATAGCAGGCCCTGGCACTCTGACTACGACATCATCTTTGACAGAAGATGTAGTCGGGCCTGCACCATGACAAGGCCCCGGCCATAGCTTCTTTTTGTCCCGCCAGCGAGAGGCCTTTCGTCAACGTGGAGACCTGTGTTGCGGCCTTTTGCCCTGCGTTCCTTGGTGCAGGTAAGATGTCCATTGGACATTACCCCACTCTTCCTTCCTTCCCCTCCCGAATGTTTTGTTAATAACAATGTTTTTTTCCAGGCAAAACATATGTTACTTCACAACATTTGGAGATACGACATGTGCTGTGTGTGAATTGTCTTGGTCGTTTGTGTAGCTTGGGTAGCGTTGGCCAGACTTTGAATGTGATATCGACCCAGAAAGACATGTGTTTAATTCCATTGAAGCCAATTGTAATTATTATACTGAGGAACAATTTAGTGAATGTATAGTATTAGATAACACATTTTCGTTAATACATTTCAACTGTAGAAGCCTCTACAAAAACTTTGATAAGATTAATGATTATTTGAATACTCTTAAAGGCAAGTTTAAGCTGATAGCCTTATCGGAGACATGGTTGGAGGATGAAAGGGGTGTTGATTTCCACATTGACGGGTATGAACTATATCATATAAACAGAACAAGTAAGAAAGCAGGAGGTGTGGCACTTTTTGTGGATGGAGATTTTAAATGTAAACCAGTTGGATATATGACAATGGCTATTGATGACATAATGGAATGTTTAACGGTGGAAATCGAAATGGAAAAAATAAGCAATATAATTGTTACTTGTATATACAGGAGACCTGGGTCAAAGATAGAAACATTTACAGATACATTGGATGATTTGTTGAGTAGGGTAAACGGAAATAAGACATTTATTATTTGTGGAGATTATAATATTGACCTACTAAAGGTTTCTAAGCACAAGGCTTCAGCAGATTTTCTTGAATTATTGTATGGAAGAGGGTTATATCCACTGATCAGCAAGCCAAGTAGAATAACAGAAACCTCTGCTACATTAATAGATAATATTTTTATTAATAGCTTTAAGGATAACATCATAAGTGGATTAGTCATAAATGATATAAGTGACCACTTACCTGTTTTTGTTACTTTTGATTGTCAATTGAAGAGAACAAAGGAGGAGGATGGGTACAGATATAAAAGGTTAAGAAGGGATGATGCTGTAAACATGTTCAGGAATGATCTTTTGAATGAGGAATGGAAGGGGGTCTATGTAGAAGACGTCAATGCTGCTTACAATACTTTTTTGGATATCTATCGGACACTTTACGATAGGCACTGCCCAATGGTTCAACATAAACAAAGAAGTAATGACAATAGAAAACCATGGATAACAAAGGGGTTAGAGAATGCATGTAAAAAGAAAAACAAACTGTATAGAGATTTTATCAAATGTAGAAAAAAGGCTGCTGAAACTAAATACAAAGTGTATAAGAATAAGTTAGTATTCATTATGAGACGGGCCAAGAAAGATTATTACAATAGATTGTTAGGCGAAAATAAAAATAATATAAAGGGCACATGGGACATTCTAAATAAGGTAATGGGAAATAAATCAGCGTCCATAAAAATGCCTAGCCATTTCATTAGTAATAGTAAGACTATAAAAAACATGAATGAGGTGGTTAATGAATTCAACTATTTTTTTGTGAATGTGGGGCCAAATTTGGCAGATGCCATTCAAAAACACGATGAACCATTACAGGAAGGATGGAGAGGAGATAGTAAAGTACTGCAGTCTATGTTTTTAGGAAATGTCAGTGAAGCAGAAATCATGTCCATTGTATTAAAGTCAAAGAATAAGACATCCATTGACAGTGATGGGATAGATATGATTATAGTGAAGAAGACAATTGATTGTATAATCAAACCTCTCTGTTATATTTGTAATCTTTCTTTTCAGACAGGTATTTTTCCAGACAGGATGAAGGTAGCAAAAGTGATCCCACTTTACAAAGTAGGAGATAAGCACAGCTTCACTAACTATAGACCAGTGTCATTGCTCTCACAGTTTTCGAAAGTGCTTGAAAAACTGTTTTCGCATAAGTTAGATGGTTTTGTGGAAAAGAATAAACTGCTGAGCGAAAGCCAGTATGGCTTTAGGCAAAACAGATCAACAGCAACTGCCTTAATGAATATTATTGAAGA
>NC_140181.1:13677479-13691035 GCF_963971535.1 Notolepis coatsorum
TCTACCTCGCATCTTAAGTCTTTACTTCTGTGCTTTTTCATCTAATGGCATTTTGTTGGTGAATTAAAAAAAATATATAACAAACATTTGCTTCCAATTAACACGACTGTAAGTACCGACCTACTGGTTCATCCCGTATGAACTAACAATTCGGGCGAGCCGTCGGCGGGGCTGTTCAGAGAGGATTTAATGCTCCCATTTCCATTCCACTGCGTCGTTCACCTCCAGCCTCCACAGCGCGTTTAAAGGCTGTCGAGAGAATGTCAACCTTATGGAAATCATCCCACTGCCCTCAATACCACAAGCGCTACGGAGAAGGAGTGACATTTCAAATGTGTTACATCTCACTCTCGGGGTTAACAACCGTGTGATGTGTGGGTTACACCGCTAGCCGAAGAACATTACCCCGGCCTCCCGACATGTTCAGAGTCATTATCGCCCCGTGTGTTAGCTCAGCCATCTACAGCAATGTCCTCTATCCAAAGTAAATGATGATAATAAATTAGATTCATATGGCACTTTTTTTGGATTGCACTAATCTTGGCAGGATTCGTCGTGATTTTTCATCAAACAATTCCGGTCTTTCATTTTCAAGTAATGACCGATAAGGGCATATTCTTGGGGAGGCTTTTTGGTTTCCTGGCAATTCGACTGCAAACCTGTTTTTTTTCTTTTTTTTTTGTAAAATATTACCCGAACATAGGATTGTACGGTAGCACAGTGTGGTGGCAAAGGAAGAGCACATGGCAAAGAAGAGAAGAGCAACACTGAGTTTATCTGGTTGAGTTAAATGTGTGGCCTGGTATCACACAGTATAGAAGGGTTGGGGGGGGGGGGGGGGGGGGGGGTAAAGGGGATATTGATGAAGTGACGCAAGCAGAAGGTTCACTGGTATTTCAACGCAACAAACAAGACACCCAGGATCATGCTCCCATGTTCAATTTACAGCTGAGTGTTAGCGAGCGCGGCATTAAACAAGCATCTGGGTGTTTTGGCTCAGGGTGCCGTCGGCTCGGTGGGGGGATCCAGTCACAGCCTCACTAGGGATCATATACTGCTACCCATTAGACCACTGAACGTGTTTTAAATTGTACTTTAAAGCTACTATGTGAAGTCTTTTTATTTATTAATTTCTTGTGCTGATTTTTCCCATTTTCTCTCCCAATTTAGTCATTATGCCAATTCATGCGTGTCCCGGTCGTTGCGCTATCCTCTGTCCATCTGGGGAGGGTGTAGACGACCATATGTCTCCTCCGATACATGTGGAGTCGCCAGCCGCTTCTTTTCACCTGACAGCAGAGGAGTTTCACTGGGAGAGCGTAACGCGAGTGGAGGTGGTTCACGCTATCCATCTCCTCCAGAGCCCCTCCCTCCCTGCTGAACAGGCGGGCACCCCGGTGGATCAGAAGGAGTCACTAATGCAACGAGCGGGACTCGTACCCTCACCGGCTTCCCGACCGCCAACACTGCTGATTGTGTTCATTGGAACCACGCCGGGAGTAGCGCTACCAGACATGTAACCATCTGCGGTGATAGGCGAGTTGCCTCTACACTACCCATGTGAAGACATTTTGACATCACTATGTCAGTCAAATGTATTTTGATAGCATGGTATAGGCCAAATTGCCTATTTTGGGGGTAAATCAGTAACATCAATGCAGTGATTGAATGATTTATGCTAACCTGAAGTTGTAATTAGGCTGCCATACGACTGGAATATCACAAAGCAATCCAGTTTCTGTCAAATCTGACTCCGGGACACAATTCCACCAACACACATCGACTACGGATGCCTACAGTGACTTTTTCAAGGTCATTAAGCTATACACATTTATTTGACACACTATATTAAATACAAATTCTACAAGAAGTTGCTTTAAAGACACACAGTATAACACTTTCTTTTTTAAAGGATGCCTATTTGATGATGCCTAGAGTGTGCAGCTCTGAAACGCAGTAACGTCTCGAGGAAGCCTACGTCTCAAGGTTTTCATATCTGATGAAAACAAAGGTTGGGGCAAAGTGAAAACGGTGGATGCCTTCAGCGAGTCCACTTCAGCCAGTTTTCTCACGTCAAAACAGGCAAGAGTGGAGGCACAAGCACACACACAATTTCCCCAAATCCTGGATGAAATAGTTGCAATAGCCTATAGTGTAAGAAACAACACACTGAAGCTAGATCCATAATCTGTCTCACAAAACTGCAAGAAGAACCAGCAAAGCCCATGCCACTCTAAAAGTACCCTGTAAGTAATCTGTCGTGAAGTATTCCAGCCCGATCTCACTTAGAATATGCAAATAAAGTACTTATCAACCACATGAAAAAGGTACATAATTGTATGTTATGTTAAAAGTAATAAATTGTTTTACTCTTGGGGGCAGGGAAGGAAATAATTTATTTAAAATCGGGTGTATGCTAGACCCACCAAAAAACAATGTATTCAGTACGAAGCAATAGATAGATTTAGATTACTGTAGTTTCTTTCCACAGATTCAATGGAATTGTATACAATTGTTAAAAAGATAGCCTACATAATATTGGTTGGGAAAATTATAAATAATTAATAAATAGTTGTTTTGTTGTGAAACCATTGATATGAGTCACACAGCCAACCACACCACTACTTTACAGAAACTAATGGAGGTAAGACATCAAAGTGGAACATCATATACAGAGAAAGAGCAGCGTTGTGCTGTTGCTGAGCTTGATTAGCCAGACTAATCCACCAGAGACGTGTGGGGCCCACAAGCTCTGACTGCAAAAGTCAAGCGAGTTGAGCGGGCGTCGGCGCCTGTGTGATTGAGTTCACCCTGCAGGTGGTCTGTTTAAATATTTCCCCCGCCAGATTAAGTTTGCTTCACACACAACTCAGTGCAATTACCCGCACCATCAGCGCACGTCATTACGATGGCTGGAGAGGGGAGGTGGGCTGGGGGCACAGCGCGGTGAGAGGCAACTAAATTGCACCCAAGTAGGCCCCACAATCAGCCTCTTAATGCATTTAAAGTCCCCCCCCCCCGCAGTCAAGAAACTAAACAAAACAACCCAACTGTCGGCTCTCCTTATACCTCAACTGTGGCGTTTATCTCTTTGTAATTAAAGAGGGTGCAGCGAGCACAGCTGAAACGTCTTCTAATCGTTTATTGCTGGGTGCACAATCCAGATGGGTTCTGTTTCAGTTAAAGGAATTGCCAGCACTCATGGAAATGTCCTTTAGGTACTTTTATTTGCCACGGGGAGGCGAGCGATCAAAACGTACGTGTTTCAGCAAACGGCCTTCCTCTATACTAGACTAGCATTTATCTATGTACCTTGGAGAGATTAAAGGAACACGCCGACATCATTGGAAATGTGCTGACCGTGTTGTCCAGAGTCAGACGCTAGCCTAGGCGTTGGCCAAACACCACCTATACTGGAGGTTTAAGCTCGGCTAGCCACTACGCATCCGCTGCCATTAACATTCCACTGACATCAGGATGATGGACAAGACACGGGTAACTGGACAACATCGTTGTGACATCATCACATCAGGCCGTGAAACAAACCATCTTCTTTTATTTCTGACTATAGGATAAAGTAGTGAATCATTTCACTCATTCAGATTGAGCTACAGGGCTTTGGGAATGACATTTGAAGGGTGAAATTCAGCGATTTCCCTCCACTTTACAGATAGCTGGAAAACTTTACGCTCAACGTTCTGTTTTGACTGAGAAGCTCTCTGCTCTCACAACCTCTATCAAACCCGGGGCACTTTACCTCAAGACTACCAAGACACACTTTTCTGATAGCCTCACCCAAACCCTAACCCTAACCTTAACCACAGTTATATTATTGTATAGCTTACGCTCTGCTCTCTTGGAACTATCCCTTTATCCAATCTAATAATAAAAAAAAATCTCCACATGCACACACCCATCCGCCTGGCCACACCCACATCCGCTCCGCTACATAAGCGGGGTCGTGGCCACACCAACAGCTCCTTCCCTATTTTCACCACCGTAAAGTGCCTGTATACACCACTTTAAGTTTAGTGCCGAAATAGTTGTTGGAAAGGAGCTACGTTGACATTGTATCTTTGTTTTTTTCTCTCTAGCAATTTTACGAAAAAAATAAACTAAGAGATAATGTCTTCACCGTCGGAGGGTCTAGACGCTCGCAACGTTACCCTCCACCAGCGCTTCACTATCGCCGCATCATCCGTGCATCGTGGGCCGTCTCTGGCTCCGCGGTCGTGGCAGCCAGGTGCGCCTGGGCGGAGCCCGGTGGTGAGTTTGCCTCGCCGAGGGGCCGTTGAGCCTCCATCTCCTGTGAGATGGCCGGGTTCCGGCCCTGGTTCCCCCGCCAGTGGACAGCTCCTCTGGTGGCCAAGGATTTGCGTCGCAGACTCTTCGCTTCGGCTCGCTCTCGTCGTAAGGCGGCGAGCAGCAGGGGTGACCTGGTTTTAGTGTTGTGCTGGAGCCGGACGAGAGTTCTCCTGCCTCTTCTCCATTTCCGATGGAAACTGAGGATTACATGGAGGGGGCGGGAGCTCTCTTGTTTGAAGCCCCAGTAGAGACGTATCACTCTCCCCCTCGGGGAGTGGCAGGGAGTGCTGCGTCTCCTTGGGGTCCCTTGTACTCCAGGGTTGGGTTAGAACCTCCGACCCCGAGACAAGATGCCCAGCTATCTGCCACGTCGGACGTTGGCGCCCGAGGCAGCCTCCCGTACGTGAGGGACGCGAGTGACGTGGAGGGAGGTATGCAAGGGGAGTTGATTGCCTTGTTCGCCGAATTCATGGCGGCCGCCGCAGCCGCTAATGGCGTGGCGTTGCCGCAGCCACTGCCAGCACCTGTTCCTGATGACATGATAGGTCGTCTCTGGCAACGTCGTCCTGTGAGAGAGACGGGCGTAGTCTGCCCATTCTTCCCAGCAATGGAGGCCTATGTGGCACAGGGACAGGTAATCTCCCGCATCGTTGGCCTTACCCCCGCCTACATGCCAGTCACGCGGGTGGTGGGTTTGGTCCAGGGGCTAAAGGACGCGGTGCCTCGGCTTGATAGCCCGATGGCATCCATACTTTGTCCCGAAATGGTGTGGGAGCCGCTAAGAAAGCCGGTTCCCCAGGGGAAAATTGGCTAGGCAGTTGGCAAACTGGAGTGACCAGGTGTACATCGCCGCGACTCAGAGCCTGGCTGCGACCTCCAACATCGCGCAGCTGGCGCGCTACATGTCGGGGCTGATGGCGGGCGGGTCGGTATTGGATGACCATCAACGGTACTTTCACGCCCAGGCAGCTGGAGCCATCCTGCATCTGACTCAGCTGCAGGCGATAGCCACCGGGAAGGAGCGGGGTTGTGTGTTTGCTTAGGGAGTAGGAGGTCCATTTTCTTTGAAAATAGTTTTCTGGGGCGGTCAGGTGGCGTAGCGGAGATTGCGTTCGTCACCAACACCGGAGACGCTGGATTCGCCTGTTCGAATCCAGCTCACAGCTCCGGCGTTGTCACCAGCTTGGCTGGCCGTTCACACTAATACAATTGGCTGTATTAGAGGGTGGGAAAGCTGGCGGGGTGGGTCCGGGTCGTTGTAAACAGCGACTCCTACAGTTTGGTCGGGGCGCCTGCTCAGCGCAGATAGGATCTAAGGGGGGTAGTGTGATCCTTCAACACGTTACACCCTCTCAGTGAGAGTATGCGCTGCCAGGTGAAAAGAAGCGGTTGATTGGCTAGCACGTGATAGCCTCCACTCTCCCAGACCGACTGTGGGGGGTAAGTGCGCAGCGACCAGGAAGGGGATTGGGAATTGGCATAACGACTAACATTGGGATGGGAGAAAATCGGAGGAAAAAGGAGGGGGAAAAAGATAAAAAAAATTAAATAAAAAATTTCTTGTCGCTATATATGAGTGCTTAGCAAGGCCTGTGGCTAGCACTCGGTCGAAAGACTTGTCTTCTCTCATCATGAAGAGACGTGTTCTTCTTGCAGTAGTAAGAGTGAACTTTACCTTTTTTATCTGAGGGGGTTGTGTGTATTCTGTTACGTTTGGGAAACATGGCATAGAGTCGACAACTAGAGTGTTAGCCTGCAGAAGTAATCACATATGTAGCTTGTACCAAGGTCTTTGGACCCTCTCTTTAACGTCTGTTGTTTTTTTCTTTACTTGGTAAAGTATGAAAACACGGGTGGCGTGTTCGCACATGAGCCTAAAGCTTTGTATAAAAACCTGTTTTTTTACACAAACGAGTTCATGGTCTGTGGCTGGCGTGCAACTGTTGAGCTTATCCTAGAGGATATACGCTAAATAACTGGTATCATGCGCTGCTTGTTGTTTTCATCGTATCCGGGGTTTGGGGTCATGGGGGGTGAACTGATAAACCCCTCCCCCCTTTTTTACTGATTGGCCAGGGGGTTGGACCTCCTGTTCTTCGGTCTTCCTGTCACGCTGTGGGGTCAGCGCGTCACAGGGAGGGGAAAGGGGGAGGGAGTTGGAAACTGTTTGTTTTATGCTCTGCTCTCTATTTGCATGTGTTGAGTTTTGGTCACGTGGCTCAATGTTTACATATATCTTTTCAATTATTACTCACGTGGGAGGTCTCTCTGGAGGTTCCCTGTCTTCCCTTTTTTATACAGAGCGGGGTTGACAGGGTTTTTTCCCTCGGACGCGTCATATGGGACCCATATCTGTGTCTTTTCGGCCGGCTTCCTGCCACTCGTCCCAGGCAGCGTGGAGGGAACATTATCTGGTTTCATGTTAGAATTACCATTGATGTGTTTTTTGGGTCTCGACGTGTACATAGCGCTGGCCCTGGGTGCTTTCGGTGTGGAACCACGTCATGGGCAGGCGCGCCTTAGTTGCTCATTCATAGAAACAGCCTTTTTTTATACGAGCGACTGGGAAGGAGATTTTATCTCTTCCGAGCGCCAGTGTACTAGGTTAGTCTCGACGACTCACGCTCATCTCTGAGGGGAGATGACGGAGTAGATCAAAGCATTGGCGGAGGGGTAGCCTGTTATTTTTCTACAACGGTGTCACGTACGTGGGTTGTGCATTATCATTATTGCCATATATTTTAACACCATGTAGCATCAGGGTAATATATTATTTGTGTTGTTCTCTTGTGTGGTGTTGTGTCATCTCCTAATCGCCTGTTTCTGTTCCGCAGATGCCACTCATCTCCCTGATTGGATTGGTTGCACCTGATTGGTGCATCTTCAAGCAGGCAGTGGAGATGGGTGGTTAAAAGAGTGGGAGGTGACACACATCAGGGCGCCTCATTGAATCACTGCCACCGACCAGAGTGTGGAGGTGGCCGCTAGTCTTCCACTTTTGTGTGCTTCCCTAACAGGTGGGATTATCATAGTATATATTATTGGCCTCTGCGCCTCTCTATCCATCAAGGTATATATATATATACTGTAGTGTTTTAGTGCTGGGTGGTTCCCAGGGTTTACCTTTGCTTAATGTTTGTTTGTCTTATTTGTATATTTCCTGTTTGTTCTCCATTACCCTTTGCCCTTTGTTTGAACAGTGGGTTTCAAGCCCCACTATAATAAATATCATTTCTCTTTTGGGAACAGTGGAGGTTTAAATCCCTACCCTGTATAATAAATATAATTTACTATTTGGAACAACGCCTTGTGTTTATTTCTTATCTGCTCGGGACCGTGCGTAGTGCACTACTGAAGGGGCTGGTTTTCACATACAGCCCGCTTCAGCTTATATTTTATATTGTCATTTGACATGGCTATGTGACATGGGGGCTCATTTCCGGTCTTTCATGTCCTTGTGACATGGGGGCTCAATGCCGGTCTGCTGTGTACGATTGACATAGGGGCTGATGGTATCACGTTGTTTATTAGTATTTATGTATCCATGCCGTGTTTTTGTATAATATTTAACCATTCGTGTATGCTCTTAACCAAATCTCTTTTTTCTACCACATAGGTAACAGGGGGGTCACCTGCCTGGTTAGGGGGAGGGGGGCACGAGTCGTGATTCCGGTGGAGAGCGCAATGAAATCGGTAAGCGACTGAAGATATGTGTAGCCCTCGTCCCGTGAGGGGAGTAGTTTAGCTGGGATAGGCTAGAGTGACACAGGTGATCCTAGTTGAGTGGTTAGGAACATTTGTTATTGTTTTCATTAGTAGTAGATGTGGTCAGTTGGATTGTTTTGGTTAAGAGGTATAAATGCAGAATGTGTCTATTATTATTGCGCACAGTCATGGTTGGCTAAGTGAGGACATTTTTTTTTTGGTGTATCATAGTCACGCATAAAAACATATTATGGCTGCGTCGGTGTTTGTTTTGGAGGTCTTTGTAGTGGATCCGTCAGAGGATCATTTGGACGGTTGCACTAAGGCGGAGTTATGCCTTATTGCTAAACATTATAATATTTTTGTGCAAAGTTCCCAGTCCAAGGCTGATTTGAAGGCGGCTGTAATAACTGGGTTAGTGGAGCAACAGGTGTTCAGCACGGCTCGGGGAGTGGTAAGTCATAGTGACTCACTGTTAGTGGACCAAGAGGTTAAAGACACTGGCGATAAATCTCCCTTAGGTGATCTTAGCCCAGAGGGTGGTGCTATTAGGAAAAATGGTAGTACTCCCAGAGCTGAAAGGGAGGGCGCGGGCGATTCAGATAAAGAATCCACGTCTTCTGGCCATAAGTGCTCTGGCCTGCGTTTTGCCCGTCTCCAGATGGAGGAGAGAGCGGTTTTGCGCAGGGAGGAGAGAGAGAGGGAAGAGAAGGAGAGAGAGAGGGAAGAGAGAGAGAGAGACAGGGATGAGAGAAGGGAGGAGAGAGACAGGCTGGAGAGAAAGGAGATGGAGGAGAGAGCCGGGCTGGAGAGAAAGGAGGAGAAAGACAGGGAACTTCAACTGGCCATAGAGAGGCTGAGGTTGGAGGCTGGAGCTGGTAGTGGTAGTGCTACCTCCTCTCCAGCTGGGGTTTCCCCGGCTCACTTTAATATCGGCCAGCACGTTTCTCTGGTGCCCATGTTCCGAGAGTCAGAGGTAGAGGCTTATTTTTCTGCTTTTGAGCGGATTGCACATGCTCTGCATTGGCCGGAGGATATGTGGGTGATTTTACTTCAGACCAGACTCACTGGCAAAGCCAGTGCAGCGTGTGCGTCATTAACTATGGATGACAGTCAAAATTATGAGCGAGTGAAGAATGCTGTTTTACGTGTGTATGAGTTGGTTCCCGAAGCATATAGACAGCAGTGGAGGCTGCTGACCACATTTTTAGGTGAAGCACAAATTATTATATTATATTATATATTAAATAATATTTTTAAAACATCCCCCACTGTGTGTCAGTGGTCAGTGGACACAGATGAAAACATATTAACATTAGGTGACAGCGGACCTGACCAGATGAAAACATATTAGGTGACAGCGCACCTGACCAGATGAAATCATATTAGGTGACAGCGCACCTGATCAGATCAAAACATTTTAGGTGACAGCGCACCTGACCAGATCAAAACATATTAGGTGAAGGTGACAAGGAAGCCACAGACTCATACCCCCCCGACACTCAACTAACCGCCTCGGACAGTCCTTCATACCAGTGGCCATCAGGCTCCACAACAGTGGGCAGCGACTGCTGCCAGACATCGACCTAGAACTAATAGGAACCCAAGTAGGACAATAACACTACCTTATGCATACTGCACCTTATGTGGATACTGTGATACTGTGAATAATGAATAATGTATATTTCAGTTAGTTAGATAGTAAATTATATTGACCTATTTGTTTACACTGCTTGTGTTGTTTTCACTACCTGTACCCCCCCCCTTCCCCCATGCTGCTATGATGCCTGAATTTCCCCAAGGGGATCAATAAAGGAATATCTTATCTTATCTTAAAAGGAAAGATGAAATTACCTACCTGGGTTCCATCCTATAGAGGCAAATCTTTCCTGTGACAAAATGGGATCCAATGTAATAAAACTAAGTCAACCAACGAACTAGATTCCTGTACCGGATCTCCTCTCTGGTAAACAAGAATACCTTGAAGACTCTAACAGGAGCACTCATTCAAGGGTACTACGACTATGCTTGCACCTCATGGTACCAAAGCACCTCAAAGGCACTAAAAACAAGATTACAAACATCACAAAACAAACTGGTCAGACTACTGCTTGACCTTACTCCTAAAACCCACCTCACCCCTGTCCACTTTGACAACCTAGGATGGCTTAGAGTAGACGACAGAGTACAGCAACTTGCAATGGGCCTGGTCTACAAGATACACTACACCACTAAGATACCCATGTGCATGTCGAAATACTTCCCAAAGGTCAGTGAATACCACGACCACAACACCAGAGGGAGTTCCACAAATCATGTTCAACCCAGATAAAATAATTAAAAAAAATAAAAAAAAATGAAAAAAAAACGTTTTTTTTTTAATAAAAGAAAATAGTCATAACTTAGAAATTAGATTGCATAGGTCTATGAATCGATATCGCGATTCTGTTTCGATTAATTGCCCAGCCCTACAGTGTGTACAGTAAGTTAGCTTGGTGATTATCATTGTGATGTAGGCTAAGCTGCCTAGCTACTGTTAGCATACAAGCACTGTAGCCTACTTACTTTTTCATCCACAACGTTTTTTCTGATCCAGATGCATAAATCCACTTCTTCATGTTGCTCAGTTGCTGGTTTATACTTCGGTCCTAATGTTGGCGCAAAGTTTAATTTAGCCTGACTTGTTATAGCTGTACAGCTTACTAACTACTAAACAACAACTTTCTCATAGTCTCAACTTTCACATAGTCAAAATGGGTCCAGCTGCATGTGAGGAGGATAGGTTTAGCTCGGGCCAATCTCAAGTTTCTCAAGTTTCTTTATTAGTTGTCATACAGAAGTACAGAATACTTTTATATAAAATGCTTCTTTATGTTACATTTTGTATAAAAGTATTCTGTACTTCTGTATGACAACTAATAAAGAAACTTGAGAAACTTGAGATTGGCCCGAGCTAAACCTATCCTCCTCACATGCAGCTGGATCCATTTTGACTTTGCAATGCAGAAATCTCTGATTGGATTTGCAAGGCTGCCAATCATATTCAACCTCTGTGTATTGGATGTCAAGGGCTGTCAATCAATCAATCCTCCATTCAATGGCAAGAGTTTAACTGCACAGACCGTTCTTAGATGAAGTTAATAGCCTATTTTGATTCGCTGTTATTTATTATTTATTTAACAATGGGTCACACCTGTGAAGTTTTCTTCACGAATAATTACTGCAGGCAATACTGCAGTGCAGGCCTGCTCAGAGCTGTCAATTTTGGCCATTTTTGAAGAAAAAAAAATTCACTGGCATTTTTTTTACAGAGGAAAACATTTATAATAAAAAATTATAATAATAATAATTTAAAAAAAAATATATATATATATAGTTTTTTTTTTTTTTTTTTTTTTTTATATAGGTATATGTAAATTAATAATAATTATGAATTATGAGTGCATTTGTGTTTCACGTGTTGTCATAGAGAAACCTCCACTGATAGACAGCGTTTTCGCTCGCTCAGAAAATCCCCTTCTCAGACAAATACAGGTTTCTCCCGTGAACAGAGGAATCTTTTTGAACGATGGTGCGCGGCGAGTAAGGTGCAGGATCTTGCAGCCATGAGCGAGTTAGTACTCATGGAACAATTTAAACTCTGTATGCCCGAACGAACCGAGCTGTATCTGAATGAACAGAAAGTGTCTACTCTCCAAGACGCTGCTGTTTTGGCGGATGAATTGGCGTTGACGCACAAACATGCTTCTGTGCGTAACGATACTGTGTATGTTAAAGGCGGTGCGTTTCCCTCTCGGGAATGACTATTTCGGGGAAATGGCAAGCGAGCGTATCGGCCACGCTCACCTCCATCTGACAAGAGACAATGTCATTATTGTAAGAGGCCAGGTCATTTGATGGCGGACTGTCATGCATTACGCGATCGCGATCGGCAGGATACTAAAAGGCCAGCTCAGAAACCAAAGGGGGTGGGGTTGATTAGCACTGTCTCACGCCCAGAGCAGGAGAAACCAGACAGTTGTTTTGAACCTTTTATATTTTCTGGTTTTGTGTCACTGTCGGGTAAAGTCTGTGACCAACGCGAGGTGAGGATCCTTCGTGATACAGGTGGTTCGCAGTCCTTTATTCTGGCGGATGTATTGCCGTTAAATGAGGAGTCGTCTTGTAAATCAAGTGCTATTGTGCGCGGGATAGAAATGGGCTTCACACCCGCTCCGTTACATAGGATACATGTGAGGTCAGAACTAGTCACAGGTTGTTTTCCCGTGGCGGTTCGTTCATCTTTTCCGGTAGCCGGAATTGATTTTATCATGGGGAATGATATAGCTGGGGGGAAGGTAATTCCAGTTCTGGAGGTGGTGGACGCCCCAGTGTCTGAGTTTCTGTGCGATGCGTTGATTAAAAGTCACCCAAATGTTTTTCCTATCTGTGCTGTGACTAGGGCTCAGGAGAGACAACGAGGGCAGGCGGTGACGCTGCGTGACTCCATCTGTGGCGAGGCTCTCGCTGAGGACAGGTGGCCGTCTAGTGGCGAGATGAAAAGGGGTGTGAGTAGCGTTCAGGGGAAACTGGTAAATCCCAAGTTTTCCGACATGCCGTTGCCTCTAACGCGTCAAGCGTTGATTGACGCTCAGAAAAATGATTCCTCCCTAACAAGTTGTTTTGCGGCAGTAGCCAGCACTACTGATAGTAGGAAACACACCTTCTTAATAGAGGAAGGGGTGTTGATGCGAACTTGGGTAGCTAGGCCAGGTGTGACAGGCTTAGAGTGTGGGGATGCCTGGAATGTAGTGCACCAGGTTGTATTACCAGTGGAGTGTAGACGTCACGTTTTGATGTTAGCACATGACCATATTTGGTCTGGTCATTTGGGTATTTCAAAGACTTATGACAGAATACTGCAAAATTTCTTTTGGCCCGGTCTGAAGGCCGATGTGGTAAAATGTTGTAGTACTTGTAGTACATGTCAAATTGTGGGAAAGCCAAATCAGGGGGTTCCTTTAGCTCCCCTGCACCCCATTCCAGCGATAGGGGAACCTTTTGAACATGTGATCATTGACTGTGTTGGCCCCCTGCCTAAGACAAAGGCAGGTCACCAATACATGTTGACTATTATGTGTCTTGCCACCCGTTTCCCAGAGGCAATACCTCTGAGGAAGATTACTGCCCCAGCAATTACCAAGGCATTAAACAAGTTTTTCGCGACTTACGGTTTACCAAAAACCGTGCAAAGTGATCAAGGCTCGAATTTCATGTCTAAGACCTTTAATCAATCATTACAGGCTTTGGGTAACAGTCACACGGTGTCTAGCGCGTACCATCCTGAATCACAGGGGGCGCTGGAGCGCTGGCATCAGACGCTGAAGGCGATGCTAAAAAAGTTCTGTGTTGATACGGGTTGTGGTTGGGACGAGGGTGTGCCATTTGTACTGTTTGCTATTCGGGATGCTAAACAGGAGTTGCTTGGGTTTAGCCCAGCAGAGTTAGTGTTTGGTCACAGTGTGCGTGGTCCATTGAAACTGCTCAAAGAGAAGATGGTGTCTGGG
>NC_140181.1:13691235-13743735 GCF_963971535.1 Notolepis coatsorum
TTGGAGGAGCATGAGCATCAGGATGATTCATAGTGGCTGGTCTAGAGCAGTTGGAGGAGCCTGAGGCATCAGGATGATTCACTAGTGGCTGGTCTAGGAGCAGTGGGAGGAGCCTGAGGCATCAGGATGATTCACTAGTGGCTGGTCTAGGAGCAGTGGGAGGAGCCTGAGGCATCAGGATGATTCACTAGTGGCTGGTCTAGGAGCAGTTGGAGGAGCACTGAGGCATGCCCCAGATATCTATCTACACACAGTAGTTCACCACCGTCTGTGTATGAAATGATTTGCCTCTCACTGCCAAAGGTCTCTCTCTCTCTCTCTCCCTCTCTCTCTCTCTCTCTCTCTCTCTCTCTCTCTCTCTCTCTCTCTCTCTCTCTCCTCTCTCTCTCTCTCTCTCTCTCTCTCTCTCTCTCTCTCTCTCTCTCTCTCTCTCCACACAGTAATAGGGCTGCATGTCTGCCCGCACACGTAGGATGTGACATGACACTTTGTATTTATGCCGTCGACGTCAAACTTCTATACCAAAACGCAGGGCATTTTAACACGTTTACATCTCGCTTGTTTAGATCCCGGCCAACAAAACCGAGCCTGTTTATCTTTTGTTTAACCACTTGTCACAAGATGGCTTATGTTTACCTGTGTAGAAATAACTAAAACTATTGCCAAACTTCTAAGCAAAACACAAGGTGTTAAACACGTTTCCACTGCTTGTTTACATTGTGTGGAAACAGACCTGTTACCTTCTGTTTTGTCACTGAAGCCTTTTGTTAGCCTCGACCACAGGTTTACATTCATATTCTGATGGCCCTAGACCAGGGGTGTCAAACTCAAAGCCCGCAAGATGATATCAAATGCAGATCAAAAAAAATCGAACGCCGGTATATAGTGCATGCACCGTTATTACTACAAATCCCAGAATGCTATGCGAGTGCGTTAGGCATCCCCTCCTCCTCTGTTGACGTTCATGAGCAACCTCATGCTGTCAGTCGGCTCGAGCAGATTTAAATGGCCTAATGGCCCAAATAAAACAGGACTTTCCAGACAGGTGGGGCAGAATATATGTTCATACTCAGCTCCGAGTTTATCCGGCAATTTGCCTATTTTGAAGCCCAGAAATGTTGGTTTGAACTGCTCAGTATTCCGTTCGCAGTTGACGTGGAAAACGCACCAACCAACCTCCAAATTGAGACCGATTGAACTCCAATGTAGTCAAAGTATGATTCAGATCCAGCTCCTCCTGCCCCAGCTCCTCCTGACACAAGGCCCCAGCTCCTCCTGCCCCAGCTCCTCCTGACACAATGCCCGAGCTCCTCCTGCCCCAGCTCCTCCTGCCCCAGCTCCTCCTGCCCCAGCTCCTCCTGACACAAGGCCCCAGCTCCTCCTGACACAAGGCCCCAGCTCCCCTGACACAGGCCCCAGCTCCTCTGAACAAGGCCCTGCTCCTCCTGCCCCAGCTCCTCCTGACCCAACTCCTCCTGCCCCAACTCCTCCTGACACAAGGCCCCAGCTCCTCCTGACACAAGGCCCCAGCTCCTCCTGCCCCACTCCTCCTGACACAAGGCCCCAGCTCCTCCTGCCCCAGCTCCCCTCCCCAGCTCCTCCTGCCCCAGCTCCTCCTCCCCCAGCTCCTCCTGCCCCAGCTCCTCCTGCTCCAGCTCCTCCTGACCCAGCTCCTCCTGCCCCAGCTCTCCTGCTCCTCCTGCCCCAGCTCCTCCTGCTCCTCCTGCCCCGCTCTCTGCTCCTCCTGCCCCAGCTCTCCTGCCCCAGCTCCTCCTGCCCCAGCTCCTCCTGCCCCAGCTCCTCCTGCCCCAGCTCCTCCTGCCCAAGCTCCTCCTGCTCCTCCTGCCCAGCTCCTCCTGCCCCAGCTCCTCCTGCCCCAGCTCCCCCAGCTCCTCCTGCCCCAGCTCCCCCAGCTCCTCCTGCCCCACCTCCTCCTGCCCCAGCTCCTCCTGCCCAGCTCCTCCTGCCAGCTCCTCCTGCCCAGCTCCTCCTGCCAAGCTCCCCTGCTCCTCCTGCCCCCAGCTCCTCCTGCCCCAGCTCCTCCTGCCCCAGCTCCTCCAGCTCCTCCTCCCCAGCTCCTCCTGACACAAGGCCCCAGCTCCTCCTCCCCCAGCTCCTCCTGCCCCAGCTCCTCCAGCTCCTCCTGCCCAGCTCCTCCTGACACAAGGGCCAGCTCCTCCTGCCCCAGCTCCTCCTGCCCCAGCTCCTCCTGCCCCAGCTCCTCCTGCCCAGCTCCTCCCGACACAATGCTTTGTATGTTCGGCAGCACATATCTACAGTATGACTTTATCTTTGACAATATATAAATAACATGTGACAGAAGGATAGACAAAAAAATCTCAGAGCTTATTTCCATTGTGGTCCTTGTAGGGGGGGGGTGTTCAGACATGCATCATACAGACATCGTAAAGATGCATGACATCACAACACATCACAGACACATAGAAACATGTAAATTGTGACATCATCATGTTAACCTATACAGTTGTACAGGTAAGATGTGACATCATCATGTTAACCTATACAGTTGTACAGGTAAGATGTGACATCATCATGTTAACCTATACCGTTGTACAGGTAAGATGTGACGTCATCATGTTAACCTATACAGTTGTACAGGTAAGATGTGACATCATCATGTTAACCTATATAGTTGTACAGGTAAGATGTGACATCATCATGTTAACCTATATAGTTGTACAGGTAAGATGTGACATCATCATGTTAACCTATATAGTTGTACAGGTAAGATGTGACATCATCATGTTAACCTATACAGTTGTACAGGTAAGATGTGACATCATCATGTTAACCTATACAGTTGTACAGGTAAGATGTGACATCATCATGTTAACCTATATAGTTGTACAGGTAAGATGTGACATCATCATGTTAACCTATATAGTTGTACAGGTAAGATGTGACATCACTTTAACCTATATTGTACAGGTAAGACGTGACATTACTTTAACCTATATAGTTGTACAGGTAAGATGTGACATTACTTTAACCTATATAGTTGTACAGGTAAGACGTGACATTACTTTAATCTATACCAGGGGTAGGCAACCCTAGGTACGCGTGCCTGCATAGGCACGCGGGGCATTTGCATAGGCACAGGGGGCAGCATTAAAAAAAAAAAAAAAAAAAAAAAATGAAAATTATAATTTTTTTTTTTTTTTTTTTTTTTTTAATAAATATTATAGTGAAATATTTTGCACTGTTGTCGCATTTATCTTGTTGAAATCCTCCCACAGGTTCTTTTTACTACCACATATTTAATTGAGACCCTTTATTTGTTTATTATTTCAATTTAGCTGGAAATTGCTACATCATTCAGTAACATTTGCAGAGCCTTATAACAAAAACATTATTACGGTCACCATTGTGACCAGTGGGATTAATCAACAAATTGTATTATTTATTTTTCTATTTCATTGAACATTGCACATGTTAAAAGCAATTTTCTTTACTCAAAATGTGAGTATTACCAAGTCAACTTGTGTTCTTAAAACAATGACAATAAACAGTTTTATTAGGTTGAAATAATGTGGTTGTGTACTTATTTTTCTGTTAACTTATTATGGATTGAAAACTGAAAACCTTAATGCACAGTAACTGAACTCAATATTTTTAAGTTCTGGTAACTTATTATTATATATTTTTTTACAGTGTAGTCTTGCGATCAATCAAAACTTATTTACACGATATACCTCACATTCACCCTCCATTCACATCCTGGTGTTCTCCATTAGGCCTGTAGGTGGAGCTATGACAGCACACGTACAGTACACACACCAATGGTGTGTGATGTGTCCAAAAATGAATGGGCAAATGTGAGTGAAATGGTCGCACTGTATGCAGCTGTTTGTCTGCATTGCACCCCCCCCCCCCAACTCAGATTTAGGGTTGATACGACCATCATAATAATATTGTTAATAATAACAATAACAATAATGATGTAATAATGTAAAAAAAATCATTAAAAAGACCTGATTATGAGAAAAGAAAATTACGATGCATGGAATATTGTTGAGGCACACTAGTTACAACTATATTTCAAACAGGCACTCCATGTCAAAAAGGTTGCTGACCCCTGATCTATACCATTGTGAAAAACCTTTCCCTGAGGATTTCCTCAGCTCAAAGCCTGACCCCAAACATTGATGAATTGGCATATATGTCTGGGCCCCGTTCCATGTACCTGGATAACTGAGTTAGCCGGATAACTTTAGCTGGATAACTGGGTTAGCCGGACTTTCCGGTTTCATGTACGTGGATTTTCCAGATCACCATGCCAACAGATCCAAAAGTTTGAGCCTGCTCGAAAGCAGAGTTCAAGTTCAAGTTAGCCCGATCACGCAGAGCCACGCCCCCGCAAAGAAGTGACAGCTCGTTTCCTGAAACTATTCCCACAGTCTACGATCTGCATTATACCATTCTGAATTACGTTTTTGTGCTCCATTCTTCCAGAGGGGGCTTTTGAAATGTAAAATAGACCCAAAATGCTGATATTAAATTCACTTTGTCCTAAATAATGCACGTTATATATACCGTGGCGACGGTGGCGCTCGCTCGTGCGATGTACACAAAAATGTGGTTATTTTAATTGTAACTGGGATTAAGATGTCTGATGAGATGCGCTGTTTGACGGATTTGAGAAATTGAATGAGCCGTTGACGTCACATGAATGAATGAGGATAAAGAAATAAAACTTCATTCAAAATAAGGAATATTCTAAACACGGGTCTCTCGTTCATTAATGTATAAACAATGAATTTATCCCATCTGGCACAGTGGCCCAGCGGTAGTGCTCAAGCCTGCCAACCTTGCGACCTGGGTTCAAATCCCGGTGTTTCCAATATGATTTTTTTGAATATAATATTAATGATTATACGCCAAAGTAGCCTGGTTTTAAGTTAAAATATTATAAATCTACATGCATTGAGGATGTCATTCTTTATATAGCTCTCAACGTGCACCAAATTGAATTATTCCTATATTGCAAAAAAAAGGAGACGACTAGGGTCTTGAACCCCGGTCGTCCGTGTGAAAGTCAAAAGAACAACCCGTTAGACCACATTGGAGATAAGTTAAAGATTGACTATACATCAATCAATGGGCAAGAGGGCCGTATCGTAATTCTGTATAACAGTTAACTAGTTATTTTCGCTAGCAAGATCTCATTTGATTATTCAATCCAGCAGGCAAGTTTAAAGAAATATAATCTGATTGATTGAGGTAATGAGGGACTTAGAATTAGCCTATAGATAACGCATTTAACTTGTCGGCGAGGCGATTGAGCCGTATTGCAATCTGTCAATAAAGTCTTAAATCAATTAATCAATCAATGCCGTTGAGAATCAGGGTCTCTGCCATCGATACGTGCTGGCTTTTCACCTAAAACGGCCGCGCGCATTTAGCCTGACTCGCAAGTCTGGCTTGAGTTAACGAGACTGAATCCACCTTTGTGAAACAGGAAAATCCCGGCTTCGAACATCGGGTTAACTGAAGCTGGATAATGGACATCTTGATCGACTTAGTTGAACCACGTACATGAAACAGGGCCCTGATATAGTCTGATCTAAGAAAAGACGCCAGGTATCTGGCTTGGCCCAATGTGCATCAGAGTAGATCACACTATAGCAAAGTGAGGTTGAATGAATGTTTTCTTTATTTCCCCTTTTTCTTGCTATGCTAAGGCATGGCCTATTATTATTATTATTATTATTATTATTATTATTATTATTATTATTATTATTATTATTATTATTATTATTATTATTATTATTATTATTATTATTATTATTATTATTATTATTATTATTATTATTATTATTATTATTATTATTATTATTATTATTATGATTATTATTATTATTATTATTATTATTATTATTATTATTATTATTATTATTATTATTATTATTATTATTATTATTATTATTATTATTATTATTATTATTATTATTATTATTATTATTATTATTATTATTATTATTATTATTTATTTAATAACTTTGTCCCAGTTTTTAATTTGGGCCCACTGTGTATTTGAGTTTGACACCACTGCCCTGGACCAATCCCACAACACGAGCCTACATCTACGTCACAGTGACCAAATGAGGCCACATTTTTATAGGATTCTATCACATTTTCATAACAATAGCGAATATTACTTACCCTGCGCCGTTTTCATTGAGGTTTCTTACAAATTAACAATGTTTTATTTGTCCTATATATGCGGATAACATTTCAAATCTTAAATTGTACCATTATGTTCCCGTTTAGACAACAAACATAATGCTAATGATGCACTTTTGTTAAGATAATTAGTTTACCATTCGCGGTCACTGTACTGAGGTCGCATTAATAGTTTACCGCTGTGTGACCTGTGCTAACGCTCATGGGAAATGTATTCATGTTGTAGTTTTTCAACATTTTCACCTTTTAATTTTAAACCAATGCTGCCATCTACTGACAACAGAAAGTGTTGTGTATCGTCAACTTGAGAGGCTACTTCCGTAAACACCAAAACACATTCTAGAGATTCCCACTTTTTACTGGGAATGGGCCGTGACCGAATTTGGTCCGAGACAATGAGAGTGACTGAGATTGGTCTACGTTCCGTTAATCTAGTCTAGTCTAATGCAGTAGAAGTAGAGGAAAAACAACGCCTGAATAGCAGATTTCAACATCATTCGTGTTCTCAAAGATAATGTTTTCATAACAAAACTCTACATGTTTATCTTACAGCTCTTTTATCATATCCTTGATTTTATTTTACATAAACCTAATCTCCCGTTGCCTTCTCTGGCGAATACGACGGACCTCTAGAGAGAATAGAAGAGATGCCTCACATAATAGGCCCGAGGTCGTGCGATATCAACGAGCAACACAGTCCTCTCTCTCTCTCTCTCTCTCTCTCTCTCTCTCTCTCTCTCTCTCTCTCTCTCTCTCTCTCTCTCTCTCTCTCTCTCTCTCTCTCTCTCTCTCTCTCTCTCTCTCTCTCTCTCCAGGGCCGGCCTCTTGTAGTGTTGGTCACATCTCCTCCGGCCTGCAGTGACCGCAATGTGTCTCAGACGCTCTGGCTCACAGAGGAAGGGATGGACGCCGCGGGGATGAGACACATGAGCCTTCCTGTCCTCCTCTCTTCCTCTATGTCTTCCTGTCCTCCTCTCTTCCTCTCTGTCTTCCTGTCCTCCTCTCTTCCTGTCCTCCTCTCTTCCTCTCTGTCTTCCTGTCCTCTTCTCTTCCTCTCTCTCTTCCTGTCCTCCTCTCTTCCTCTCTGTCTTCCTGTCCTCCTCTCTTCCTCTCTGTCTTCCTGTCCTCCTTTCTTCCTCTCTGTCTTCCTGTCCTCCTCTCTTCCTCTCTGTCTTCCTGTCCTCCTCTCTTCCTCTCTGTCTTCCTGTCCTCCTCTCTTCCTCTCTGTCTTCCTGTCCTCCTCTCTTCCTCTCTTCCTCTCTTCCTCTCTGTCTTCCTTTTTTTTTATCCACTTTTTTTCTCCCATTTTCTATATTTTCTCCCATCCCAATTTCGTATCATCCAATTCAACCCTCCCCTGTCACGGACGCTGTTTCTTGCCTCCCACAAGCCGGCTGCAATGTGGACTAAGTCATACATAGCACGAGTCCCCTCCGGTACTTGAGGTAACAGCAGTCGCATCTTTTCACCTGCGCAGCTCGATCTCTCAGTGGCGAGGAGTAACGCGTGGGAGGCTCACGCTGCCCCCGACACTTCCTGATTCTACTGCGCAGGCGCACCAACCGACCTGTAGGAGTCGCTGTCCACAACGCCCGATCCCCACCCATCAGTTTCCCACCCCCTAATACGGCCAATGTGTATTAGTACGGACGACCAGCTAAACTGAAAGCAATGTGGAGCGCTGGGCTCGAACAGGCGATCCCAGCGTCTCCAGCATTTCGTGGCGAGTGCCTTGCCCACTACGCCACGTAGCCACCCTTCCTCTCTGTCTTCCTGTCCTCTTCTCTTCCTCTCTCTCTTCCTGTCCTCTTCTCTTCCTCTATGTCTTCCTGTCCTCCTCTCTTCCTCTCTGTCTTCCTGTCCTCTTCTCTTCCTCTCTCTCTTCCTGTCCTCTTCTCTTCCTCTATGTCTTCCTGTCCTCCTCTCTTCCTCTCTGTCTTCCTGTCCTCTTCTCTTCCTCTCTCTATTCCTGTCCTCTTCTCTTCCTCTATGTCTTCCTGTCCTCCTCTCTTCCTCTCTGTCTTCCTGTCCTCTTCTCTTCCTCTCTCTATTCCTGTCCTCTTCTCTTCCTCTATGTCTTCCTGTCCTCCTCTCTTCCTCTCTCTCTTCCTGTCCTCAATCTCCCTTTGTCCTCCTGGTCCTCCTCTCAGCTACAGTCCTCCTGGGCCTCCTCTCAGCTACAGTCCTCCTCTCAGCTACAGTCCTCCTGGGCCTCCTCTCAGCTACAGTCCTCCTCTCAGCTACAGTCCTCCTGGGCCTCCTCTCAGCTACAGTCCTCCTGGGCCTCCTCTCAGCTACAGTCCTCCTGGGCCTCCTCTCAGCTACAGTCCTCCTGGGCCTCCTCTCAGCTCCTCCTGGGCCTCCTCTCAGCTACAGTCCTCCTGGGCCTCCTCTCAGCTACAGTCCTCCTGGGCCTCCTCTCAGCTACAGTCCTCCTGGGCCTCCTCTCAGCTACAGTCCTCCTCTCAGCTACAGTCCTCCTGGGCCTCCTCTCAGCTACAGTCCTCCTGGGCCTCCTCTCCTGGGCCTCCTCTCAGCTACAGTCCACCTGGGCCTCCTCTCAGCTACAGTCCTCCTCTCAGCTACAGTCCTCCTGGGCCTCCTCTCAGCTACAGTCCTCCTGGGCCTCCTCTCAGCTACAGTCCACCTGGGCCTCCTCTCAGCTACAGTCCTCCTCTCAGCTACAGTCCTCCTGGGCCTCCTCTCAGCTACAGTCCACCTGGGCCTCCTCTCAGCTACAGTCCTCCTCTCAGCTACAGTCCTCCTGGGCCTCCTCTCAGCTACAGTCCTCCTCTCAGCTACAGTCCTCCTGGGCCTCCTCTCAGCTACAGTCCACCTGGGCCTCCTCTCAGCTACAGTCCACCTCTCAGCTACAGTCCACCTGGGCCTCCTCTCAGCTACAGTCCTCCTCTCAGCTACAGGCCTCCTCTCAGCTACAGTCCTCCTCTCAGCTACAGTCCTCCTGGGCCTCCTCTCAGCTACAGTCCTCCTGGGCCTCCTCTCAGCTACAGTCCTCCTGGGCCTCCTCTCAGCTACAGTCCTCCTCTCAGCTACAGTCCTCCTGGGCCTCCTCTCAGCTACAGTCCTCCTCTCAGCTACAGTCCTCCTGGGCCTCCTCTCAGCTACAGTCCTCCTGGGCCTCCTCTCAGCTACAGTCCTCCTCTCAGCTACAGTCCTCCTCTCAGCTACAGTCCTCCTCTCAGCTACAGTCCTCCTGGGCCTCCTCTCAGCTACAGTCCTCCTGGGCCTCCTCTCAGCTACAGTCCTCCTGGGCCTCCTCTCAGCTACAGTCCTCCTCTCAGCTACAGTCCTCCTGGGCCTCCTCTCAGCTACAGTCCTCCTGGGCCTCCTCTCAGCTACAGTCCTCCTGGGCCTCCTCTCAGCTACAGTCCTCCTCTCAGCTACAGTCCTCCTGGGCCTCCTCTCAGCTACAGTCCTCCTCTCAGCTACAGTCCTCCTGGGCCTCCTCTCAGCTACAGTCCTCTACATTTCTTCTAAATGTACCGTCCCCATGGTAACCCCCACGTGACCCGGCCCCTACTCTCCCACAGCAGCCTGGCTAACATTAAAAAAAAAATCAAGTTTATTCAAATGTTTTAATGATCAAATTTCAGAAACAGATAATTAAACATACAAAACGTCCGCCCTCCCCTATCACCCCCACCGCTCCAGCTCAACCACCCTCCCGACCCAAGACCCCCCCCCCCCCCCCGCTCACTTTTCCAAAACATGAAAAGAGAACAAAGTAACAAATGACCAAATAAAACGACAGTACAGTATGAACACACTTCACTCCTCTGCCAGTACCAGGGTCTGTGCATCATGTGATAAATGGTCCTCCCTGCTCTCTAGACCAAACTGTGACGTCATTTGAAGGAATCGGTCGCCTCTCGCCGTCGCCTCGGATCCGCTTTCACATGGGAGAAAGAAAAAAGAGAAAGAAAACGACGGTTCCAATCTCGCAGCACTTATCTCCGGTGGCCCGCTCCCTCTCCCTCGCTCGCCCGCTCCCTCCTCCCTGGGAGAGAGAGAGAGCCAGCTGAATGAGATGGTTGTCAGTCTCCGGGGAGCTGAGGGAGACGGATGACTTTCCAGAAGGAGATCTACAGCGTCGCTGGCACTCCGCTAAGCGGGAGGCGTGAGGTATAAGGCTGAGGATCAGTCGCGTGAAAACATGAAATCATATCTACAGCCTTCGGGGCGACGGGACGTTAACCTGGTGGCTCAATCACAATAATCCCCCCCCACCCCTCTAATCCATGCTCATGCATCCGTAATAATCCTGAAATGTGATATTAACCCTGAACCGTGTGTAGAGTGTGTGTGGACAGCAAACAACGCAGTATTTACGTATATTAAACGCGGGCAACCGGGAGTGGAACCAACAATCCTTCCAGTCACAGGCGGGTGCTCTCGCCGCTATCTAACTACCGTCATAGTTAGAGTTATAGAATAGAATAGAAATACTTTAATCATCCCCAGGGAAATTTAGTCTAACAGAAAAGAAAAAAAAATAGTCTACGAACAGGTCGAAAAGTACCTGGCGAAAAAAAAATCTAATCTACGAATTCCAATCTGGCTTCAGAACATCCCACTCCACTGACACATGCCTTCTCTATTTGAACGACCACATCAAACAAGAGGTGGACGTGGGCAAATACTGCGGCATGGTCATGCTGGACCTACAAAAGGCCTTCGACACTGTCAATCACTCCATTCTGATTGACAAGCTAAAAGCTATTGGTTTTGATAGTTTATCAGTGAGCTGGATGCAATCCTACCTTGAGGGGAGAGAACAGATGGTGGAGGTAAACGGTACCCTATCCCCCCCCCCCCCTCACAGTGAGCTGTGGTGTTCCACAAGGAAGCATACTAGGACCGCTACTGTTCCTAATTTATGCAAATGACATATTGTCAGCTTGTGACTGCAACTTGTTCCTGTTTGCGGACGACTCAGCCCTGCTGGTCTCTGACAAGAACAAGTTACAGGTTGAAAAAACCCTCGGCTCTGAACTCGGCAGAATCTGCACCTGGCTCGCTGATAACAAACTATCATTACACCTGGGTAAAACAGAGTGCATTCTCTTCGGATCAAATAACAAACTCAGCAAAACCGACGGCTTCTCAGTTACAGTGGGTGACAATATTGTCACAAGGAAAGACGAAATTACCTACCTGGGTTCCATCCTAGAGGCTAATCTTTCCTGTGACAAAAAGTCAACCAACGAACTAGATTCTTGTACCGGATCTCCTCTCTGGTGAACAAGAATACCCTGAAGACTCTGGCAGGAGCACTCATTCAGGGGTACTACGACTATGCTTGCACCTCATGGTACCAAAGCACCTCAAAGGCGCTAAAAACAAAATTACAAACATCTCAAAACAAACTGGTCAGACTACTGCTTGACCTGACTCCTAGAACCCACCTCACCCCTGCCCACTTTGACTACCTAGGATGGCTTAGAGTAGACGACAGAGTACAGCAACTTGCAATGGGCCTGGTCTACAAGATACACTACACGACCAAGGTACCCATGTACATGTCAAAATACTTCCCAAAGGTCAGTGAATACCACAACCACAACACCAGAGGGAGCTCCACAAATCATGTTTGTCATCAATCCAGATTTGGCTCAAACAAGGGACTAAACACGTTTCGCAATTATGCCACATCAATGTGGAACGCCCTGCCCAAAGCTTTAAGTTTTTATCGCACCATGTGACGAAGTCCGCTACCAGTGCCCGGTATTCCCTCTCATCACCGTACTTTATACATCCCACTATCGCAGAGTCATCAGAAAACTTCTGAAGGTGGCTCTGACCGGTTGAGGTTCAATTTAACGTTTGCGGTTATGGTTAAGACATAAAGTTAGGGTTAAGGTTAAAATATATAAATAAATACTAATCTACCACAGGAAAAGGTACATATTGTACGTTATGTTACAGCCGTAAGTAATATATTTACATATTGTATTGAAAATGTAACATGTACTACAAATGTATTACAAATAAGTAGGCCTACATATATAACATATTCAAAATTGTTAAAGCTTTTACATTTTCTGAAAACGTTTAAGGGGAACAAGCCCTAACCTTAACCCTAACTTTATGTCTTAACCATAACCGTTAAGCGATTGTTAAAACTAACCTCAACTCTAACCTTATGTCCATAACCATAACCGACTGCAATGATTGTTGGTTCAACTCCTGGTTGCAGCTTTTGTTTTGGACTGTTGCCGATACAATACGTACATATATTACTCATGGCTATAACATCCCTGTGGTTAATTAGTACTTTATTTACATTTTCTGATGAGACACTGTGTTGCTCTGAGATGTCTGAGAGGAAAAGTCAAGGTGTAACACCAGTGACAGGGTGGGATTATGAACCAATCACAAAGGCACGGTTAAGAGGATGATTAATATGCCAGCTAATCACAGGAGACTGAGGGGTATATGGATGTGAAATCAAGTGTGGGGGGAGGGGGGTATACAGCGGCCAGACAGAATGAGTGAGGTTTGGACGTGCTCAGTGCATCAATCACTGGTGACAGTTTGGACAGACGTGGAGGAGCTTCATTCATCAACATAGAAGAGAGAGAGAGATAGGGCTGGGCACTCCACCGTGTCAAATCAGGCCAGGGCTAATGACTACATGTCTGAGGACCAGTCTCTGCAACCAGCCACCAGCAAAACCATTCCAGCAACTACTCTACTGTGAATAAGAGAAAACAAGGACACAGGCGAATTATCAAAGATAATTGATAATTGTCCTCTACTGGTGGCGAGCCACCCCAGGGGCAATACCTGACTAAAAGCCCTATTTGAGGGAGTTACTGTATTTGTAATAATTATCAATGACATTCAGAATTTTAATACGAGTACAAAACGGCATTGTCCGTCGTTTGTTACAAGTCAGAAAACTAAAGAAAACGGTAAAAACAAAGTAAGTAAAAAAGTTATTAAGTCAAGTAATTTATTTATAAAGCACGTTTAAAAGCTCAAGAGCCAACCAAAGTGCTGTACAATCAAAGCATAAAATAAATGTCCTGATATAAAATACACAAATACAAAAATACAAAAAGGCACAACAGGACAGGACAGTACATTCAGAGAATAGGACAACAGCAGGCCAACACACGGATAGGGAAGCACAGAGTACAGTATAGCACACAGGGGACAGAGGAGCACAAGAAGAGACACAAGAGGGCAGGATAAAATGGCATGGGAGTGTGTGGGTTAGGGTGTGGGAAAATCAGGGTTAGTTGAAGGCTAGGGAATAAAAGTGGGTTTTTAGACGGGCCTTAAATGTCTCCAGCGAGGGGGCAGATCGGATCTCCAGGGGAAGGTGGTTTCACAGTTTGGGGGCCACGGCCTTGAAGGAGCGATCGCCTCTCTTTTTGAGTCTGGTGCGGGGGGGGGGGGGGGGGGGCAGCCGAGCCTGGTTGGAGGATCTTAGTGACCTGGGTGCTGCGTAGGGGGGGACCAGCTCGGTGATGTATAGGGGTGCTGCACCCGATAGTGCCTTGAAGGTGAGGAGGAGGATCTATTCTAAGTGGGACTGGGAGCCAGCGTAGGGAGGCTAGGACTGGTGTGATGTGCTCTCTTTCTGGTGCCGGTAAGGAACCTAGCTGCAGAGTGCTGGACCATTTGAAGGCGGGACATGGCTGCCTGACTAATGCTGACTGAATTAAGAAGTAGGTAAAAAGTAAGTAAAGGAATGTTCAATATACATGTAGATGCAATGCAGAAATGAGGTACAAAACTTAGTAAAGTTAAGGTGCAAATGAGGTATGCATGTAGTGCAAATCTCTTCAATAATAGATACATATAATTTAGTATTAAGGTGAGTGTTTGTTTAAAGTGAGTGTGTACAGGTGGATGTGTGTGCCACTATGTGGGCTAACTCAGAGGTAATCTGATCATAGAAATCCGGTTTGAATCGACGCCTCCATAATGTAACAGTGTTGATCATTTTCGTTTCGCACAGGAAGGCAGTTATTTGAGGGGAAATAACTAAGGTCGCTTTCACATATAGTTTTGGTGGACTCTGTGCGGTTCTGATGGTGAAGTTGCAACATTGTTGCATTCTTCATTTGGTTCGCCTGCGTTCACATAGCAATCTGTCAGGCGCACCGAACTTTCTGAACAATGTCACGCGGTCGAAAAGGGCGCGTCTATTGGACAGTGGAAATGTGGGTGTGGCTGCGAGCCCGTGTGTGCGCGTGTGCGTGTGTGTCTGTGTCTGTGTGTGGACTGCGAGCCCTCCAGATCAGCGGAGGCGAGTATTGACGTGGCATTGATCCATTGATCCAATGCCGTGCGCCTCGGTAATAATAATAAGCCATGTTTTTTCTTCCTTCTTCTAGATGCACAGTTAGATATATAGATATATAAATAGATAGATAGATAGAGAGATAGATGCAGTGTGCTTGTTTTGGAGTGAATGCTGCGAGCAGTGGTAATAATAAGCACTTCCTATATTTGGTCCGCGTTTGGTCCGATGAAGCGAACCGAGACCTACGTTTTCAGGCGGACCAGAGTTTGTGTGTTTGGTCCGCGGACCGAGTTCGACGTGCATTCACACAAACCCGAAAAACCGGACTATCGAATTTTGGTCCGATAGTCCGGACCAAACAGCCCCTGTGTGAAAGCGACCTGAGATCCTTTATATCGTACGAATGATCTGTCGGAACTGTAGCGCGTAGCACCTGTGACACGTTAAAAAAAAAACATTACACGACCCCCCCCATCAAAACTAACAGCTTGAATAGGGCTTAAGAACCTGCCACACAACAACAACAACACTTTATTCAGTAACACTCAACTGATCCTATAAGAGAGCGAGGGGGGGTGTAAACAAACAAAGTAATGATGACCGCAGAAGTAAAAGAAGAAAAGCCCCCCCCTCATCCCCTTTTGTGCCCCTCTTAACCGGACGGCCTCTCCAGTCCTCCTTGGTAACAGCTGACTCCACTCCATTGAATTAGCGCGCGGCCCCCCTGGGCTCCCCGGCTCGGGGGCCATGCTGGGAGCCTCGCGGTGAATATTAGATTGCACGCCTCCAGATCTCATTAAAGAAGGCAACAGGACAACGTCTGCATCTCGAATGAGCGCCCGGGCCATCAGGCATCCTGCCCCCCCCCCCCGTTGCATTCGCTGATCTGATTGATAGCGAGCGCCTCACGTACGTTGCATCAGCTGCCTCGGAATAACAAGGGAGGCTGAGGCGTCTCGTTTTGTTTATTTGTTGTGTGTCGGATGACTTGGAGCGAAGACTGAGGTTGGTTTGTGACACCCAGCGAGGGGGATCCCAACCACGTAGGTAGGGGGTCAACACGGCTTTTGTGTGAAATTCTGTTATCTCCAACGATTATACTTTTATTATTTATTTAATTTTTTACAAACAAATAGTTAAGAGACAGTGCATTTTGAGTGTGTACATTATATTTCCAATGATATCCTCGTCGTACGGTAGATTAAATAAGGAGACCGCTGTGGTCGGGAACTTACGGTTTCTTCAGTCTGAGAAGTGTTGTCTTGTCTTTTCTTCCTAATGGTGGTTCTCTGTGAAAGATAAATAGCAGAAAGAGACTCATTAGGTCCATAGGCATACTGTACCACATATACAGCTGTATAAAACACAAGACGCATCAGTCTCCACAGTCCATCCATCCAGTGAAGGATGTCTATGTTTTTCAATGTGTATATAATGTATATATACTGTATCGGTGGGTGACAGCACCACTACTCAGACAGACCTATAGATCTGTCTCAGTGGCCGGCAGCAGTCTGTGTCTCCACGGTAGCAAGCAGGGTGTGTGGCTCCGAGGTCGTTCGGCAGCTTGTAACAACAACAATCGAGATAAGCACGGAGAGCAGGCAGGGTTTTGGTCAGAGAGAGAGCTATGGGGAGAGTTTGACATCGCCGTTGCCATAGTGATTTGGGTCAAAGGACAAGTTGTCAAAGACAGCGTGTCACATAGTAACGAGAAGACGTTATGATGTGAGTTCCTTCCGGGGTAAGTTAGACTGAGATACGAACCACAGAAGAGCGGACGCGTTGATCAGAGACTTTCATCCCTCTCCACCCTCGCTGGGTGGGGGAGGGGAGTGACACATCATCACTAGCTTCGGCTAACAGGAAATGGTGGTTTGGCTAACAACGAGGCCCAGAAGCATCGGACTAATGAGAGGAGAGACGGTGGAGACGAATGAATTAGGACTTTTCAAGGACAATACAGAAGGGGTTACATCTGATTACGAGGCTCTGTTTATGGAATAAACAAAGTTTTTCCAAGAAAGGTATCATGTTGCCAGTGTCGAATTCTTATGATTACGGATTGCAATAAAAGGGGGATGACATCGATGTAACAGCCAGTATGAGAAGGTCGACTTCAGAGAGAGAGAGATAAACACAACGCAGAAACTGAATGAACTGAACTGTGGCACAAACAAACTATAGCCGTGTGTTTCAATGAACTGAACTGTGTCCCAATAACAAACAATAGTCTACATACTGTATGTTTCAATCAACTTAACTGTGTTCCATGATTGGATTGGGATTTGCATGAAAATGGGCTTCTCTGTCAGCCCACTCTTGTAGGCTATATTGTTAATTGCATTTAAAGATAGATGAGGACAGAAATGTCAACAAAGGGCAGTTGTGTCCCCTATGACACTGGTGTCCCCTATCCCAGTGTCCCCAGTGGCCACCTTGAGTGTGAAGTGTCCCCTATCCCAGTGTCCCCAGTGGCCACCTTGAGTGTGAAGTGTCCCCTATCCCAGTGTCCCCAGTGGCCACCTCGAGTGTGAAGTGTCCCCTATCCCAGTGTCCCCAGTGGCCACCTTGAGTGTGAAGTGTCCCCTATCCCAGTGTCCCCAGTGGCCACCTTGAGTGTGAAGTGTCCCCTATCCCAGTGTCCCCAGTGGCCACATCAAGTGTGAAGTGTCCCCTATCCCAGTGTCCCCAGTGGCCACCTCGAGTGTTTAACATAAACACAATTAGCCTATGTTTTGAATAACAGCTAGGCTTCAGCCTGAAGGCAAGAGTCTGGCAGTAATAAACCTGTATGCAATACCCAAACGCAGCCCAGTGCCAATGCAATTTCTCAATGTCCACTAATGGGTCCAAATGAATTACAACTGAACTGACAAAGAAGTGGGATAATGCACCAGAGAAATGGTGTCACACTCTATAATAGGTCATTCCCTGTAATTAAACAATTAGCTATCACACCCACATAGCTTTTGAAAGAAAGAAAATTTCTAATTTGTGTGCCGTGGTGGAGTAGCATTGGAACAGCATGGTATCAGTTCCGCCATATAGGATCCTTTGGTCCTGTATCAAGCGTAGGTTTTAATTACTCTTCCACTGCGACCGGTTTACAAGATCCAGTAATAAAACACCAATATTTCATGTTCGTTTAGGCTATGTTTCTCATATATCACCAAATTGCAACTGTCGCTTTGCACATAGCAATCATGGTCTCCCCACTGAACATGGAAGAAACATGGGAATTCCGAACATTATGTGCAAAACCTGGTACACAAAATACCTTTTTCCAGAATATAATTTCTATGGCAGCAAGCGCAATACTTTTCTTTAGTAAACTAACTCAAAATCATAATACATTTTAGCATCATAATCATTAGACAATTCGACGGCTGTTTACTCAAAACATCCTAGTTTCCCATTGGCTGCTGTGAAATGTATAAACTTGGGCCGAACACATTCCATCATATATGAATTGTCGACAAACTTCTAAAATATGTTTGCATTTACATCATGTTTATTTCCAAACATTGTGGCCTAATAATAACTGCAACTTATAAGACAATACTGAGGTATGCTACAATTTACATATACATTTCTCAGCAACCTGACGTGGAACAAAGGAGTCTTGAGATAGTTGATTGGCTGCAAGGCATCCCATGAGCAACTCAATGAAACATGCGTTTCTGGAAGCTTACTTTCAGTATCAAAACAGCACTCCCCAAAATCAATGCCAAAATATTTCAGTCCCATGGAGAGCGATGTAGACTTTCAACACTCCAGTAACCGACTTCTGCTTTGTTTGAGCAGCTGATTCCCTTATTATTGAACGGCACAATTTCAGGCTTGTTTACCACCAAAGCCTTGTCCTCCCATACGCATCATTGATTCTCACATCACTGTTTGTCATTACAATTCGCTTGCTTGCTAGATAGACACACGCTGGCACTCCTCCAGGTGCGTTACATAATGATGTTCTGTTTTCTGTGCTGTACATCTTGCATGATCAATGTAATGAGTGAAACGTCAACAATGGACCAGCTTCTTTTTCGTTTTACTGGATAGCATTGTGGCTGAAATTACATGACATCATCGGTGTGTGTGTGTGTGTGTGTGTGTGTGTGTGTGTCTGTGTGTGTGTGTGTGTGTGTGTGTGTGCGTGCGTGCGTGCTTGTGTGTGTGTGTGTCTGTGTGTGTGTGCGTGCGTGCGTGCGTGCGTGTGTGTGTGTGTGCGTGCGTGCGTGCGTGTGTGTATGTGTGTGTGTGTGTGTGTGTATGTACGTGCATGCGTGCGTGCGTGTGTGTGTGTGTGTGTGTGTGTGTGTGTGTATGTGTGTGTATGTGTGTGTGTGTGTATGTGTGTGTATGTGTGTGTGTGTGTGTGGGCAGAGCTGAACTTCTAACTAGAAACTCTTCTAATGTATTTTGAAGTACATTTTCTAAACAGGTTTGAACTAATAGTCATAAATATCCTCCTGAACTAGAACTAAATATCAAAATCCTGCTCATCTACAAATAAATGTATTTTGTAAAAAAATTATAATAATACAAATAAAAAAAAGTATAGGTGTGTGAGTATAGAGGGGGGGGCGGGGGGCCCAACTGAGTTTCAATGACAATTTCCAAACAGAGGTGACCTCATCCATCACCAAGAGTAGCGGCCATAATGGACAGATGGGACGCTTTTAAAAAACCATTACCCCGCCTCATCTTTACCTGCTGTGGCCTATTTCTCTGTTTCCAAAATCCATTTAATCCTGCCGTCACATGAGAAACACTTATGGCTTCTGACCCAATCGTCGTTTTCTTTTTCCCCCCGTAGTCGGTTCCCTTCAGGAAGACGGTTTGCGCTGCGTCAGAGAGACGCTCCCTCATCACAGTGTGTCCACTCTCCTGCCGCTGGCGCTCCCTCATCACAGTGTGTCCACTCTCCTGACGCTCCCTCATCACAGTGTGTCCACTCTCCTGACGCTCCCTCATCACAGTGTGTCCACTCTCCTGCCCGCTGACGCTCCCCCATCACAGTGTGTCCACTCTCCTGACGCTCCCCCATCACAGTGTGTCCACTCTCCTGACCCGCTGACGCTCCCTCATCGCAGTGTGTCCACTCTCCTGCCGCTGGCGCTCCCTCATCGCAGTGTGTCCACTCTCCTGCCGCTCCCTCATCACAGTGTGTCCACTCTCCTGCCGCTCCCTCATCACAGTGTGTCCACTCTCCTGCCCCGCTGACGCTCCCTCATCGCAGTGTGTCCACTCTCCTGGCGCTGGCGCTCCCTCATCACAGTGTGTCCACTCTCCTGCCGCTCCCTCATCACAGTGTGTCCACTCTCCTGCCGCTGGCGCTCCCTCATCGCAGTGTGTCCACTCTCCTGGCGCTCCCTCATCACAGTGTGTCCACTCTCCTGCCGCTCCCTCATCGCAGTGTGTCCACTCTCCTGCCGCTGACGCTCCCTCATCACAGTGTGTCCACTCTCCTGCCGCTCCCTCATCACAGTGTGTCCACTCTCCTGCCGCTCCCTCATCACAGTGTGTCCACTCTCCTGCCCCGCTTACGCTCCCTCATCGCAGTGTGTCCACTCTCCTGGCGCTGGCGCTCCCTCATCACAGTGTGTCCACTCTCCTGCCGCTCCCTCATCACAGTGTGTCCACTCTCCTGCCGCTGGCGCTCCCTCATCGCAGTGTGTCCACTCTCCTGGCGCTCCCTCATCACAGTGTGTCCACTCTCCTGCCGCTCCCTCATCACAGTGTGTCCACTCTCCTGCCGCTGACGCTCCCTCATCACAGTGTGTCCACTCTCCTGCCGCTGGCGCTCCCTCATCACAGTGTGTCCACTCTCCTGCCGCTGACGCTCCCTCATCGCAGTGTGTCCACTCTCCTGGCGCTCCCTCATCACAGTGTGTCCACTCTCCTGGCGCTCCCTCATCACAGTGTGTCCACTCTCCTGCCGCTGACGCTCCCTCATCGCAGTGTGTCCACTCTCCTGCCGCTGACGCTCCCTCATCACAGTGTGTCCACTCTCCTGACGCTCCCTCATCACAGTGTGTCCACTCTCCTGCCGCTGACGCTCCCTCATCACAGTGTGTCCACTCTCCTGCCGCTGACGCTCCCTCATCACAGTGTGTCCACTCTCCTGACGCTCCCTCATCACAGTGTGTCCACTCTCCTGACGCTCCCTCATCACAGTGTGTCCACTCTCCTGACGCTGGCGCTCCCTCATCACAGTGTGTCCACTCTCCTGGTGCTCCCTCATCACAGTGTGTCCACTCTCCTGACGCTCCCTCATCACAGTGTGTCCACTCTCCTGGTGCTCCCTCATCACAGTGTGTCCACTCTCCTGCTGCTCCCTCATCACAGTGTGTCCACTCTCCTGACGCTCCCTCATCACAGTGTGTCCACTCTCCTGCCCGCTGACGCTCCCTCATCACAGTGTGTCCACTCTCCTGCCCGCTGGCGCTCCCTCATCACAGTGTGTCCACTCTCCTGCCGCTGACGCTCCCTCATCACAGTGTGTGCACTCTCCTGCCGCTGGCGCTCCCTCATCACAGTGTGTCCACTCTCCTGGCGCTCCCTCATCACAGTGTGTCCACTCTCCTGGCGCTCCCTCATCACAGTGTGTCCACTCTCCTGGCGCTCCCTCATCACAGTGTGTCCACTCTCCTGCCGCTGGCGCTCCCTCATCGCAGTGTGTCCACTCTCCTGACGCTGACGCTCCCTCATCACAGTGTGTCCACTCTCCTGCCGCTGACGCTCCCTCATCACAGTGTGTCCACTCTCCTGACGCTGACGCTCCCTCATCACAGTGTGTCCACTCTCCTGCCGCTGACGCTCCCTCATCACAGTGTGTCCACTCTCCTGCCGCTGGCGCTCCCTCATCACAGTGTGTCCACTCTCCTGCCGCTGACGCTCCCTCATCACAGTGTGTCCACTCTCCTGACGCTCCCTCATCACAGTGTGTCCACTCTCCTGCCGCTGGCGCTCCCTCATCGCAGTGTGTCCACTCTCCTGCCGCTGGCGCTCCCTCATCACAGTGTGTCCACTCTCCTGACGCTCCCTCATCACAGTGTGTCCACTCTCCTGACGCTCCCTCATCGCAGGGTGTCCACTCTCCTGACGCTGACGCTCCCTCATCGCAGTGTGTCCACTCTCCTGACGCTCCCTCATCACAGTGTGTCCACTCTCCTGCCGCTGGCGCTCCCTCATCACAGTGTGTCCACTCTCCTGCCGCTGGCGCTCCCTCATCGCAGTGTGTCCACTCTCCTGCCGCTGGCGCTCCCTCATCACAGTGTGTCCACTCTCCTGACGCTCCCTCATCACAGTGTGTCCACTCTCCTGGCGCTCCCTCATCGCAGTGTGTCCACTCTCCTGGCGCTCCCTCATCGCAGTGTGTCCACTCTCCTGGCGCTCCCTCATCACAGTGTGTCCACTCTCCTGCCGCTGACGCTCCCTCATCGCAGTGTGTCCACTCTCCTGCCGCTGACGCTCCCTCATCACAGTGTGTCCACTCTCCTGCCACTGACGCTCCCTCATCACAGTGTGTCCACTCTCCTGACGCTGACGCTCCCTCATCACAGTGTGTCCACTCTCCTGCCGCTGACGCTCCCTCATCACAGTGTGTCCACTCTCCTGACGCTCCCTCATCACAGTGTGTCCACTCTCCTGCCGCTCCCTCATCACAGTGTGTCCACTCTCCTGGCGCTCCCTCATCACAGTGTGTCCACTCTCCTGCCGCTGCCGCTCCCTCATCACAGTGTGTCCACTCTCCTGCCGCTGACGCTCCCTCGACTGTGACTCGGCATCTCTCGACCAGGAGGCAGGAAGTAAGACTGGCGTGACGTTCGTGAGGAAGGAGATGCCGGGAGGCGGGAGCACAAAGAGGGAGCCACGCCCCCAGACTCTCACAGGACGCGCCCTGAGTCTCACAGTACAGTACTGACTCTCACAGTACTGACTCTCACAGTACAGTACTGACTCTCACAGTACAGTACTGACTCTCACAGTACAGTACTGACTCTCACAGTACTGACTCTCACAGTACAGTACTGACTCTCACAGTACTGACTCTCACAGTACAGTACTGACTCTCACAGTACTGACTCTCACAGTACAGTACTGACTCTCACAGTACTGACTCTCACAGTACTGACTCTCACAGTACAGTATCACAGTACTGACTCTCACAGTACTGACTCTCACAGTACAGTATGACTCTCACAGTACAGTACTGACTCTCACAGTACAGTACTGACTCTCACAGTACAGTACTGACTCTCACAGTACAGTACTGACTCTCACAGTACAGTACTGACTCTCACAGTACAGTACTGACTCTCACAGTACACGCCCTGCATGACTCTTTCAGGTCCTGTGATGAGGAACAGGCTGTGAGGAGCAACAGGGAGGGAAGGTAAAGAGAAACGCTATTTAAATTAATTAGATCTCTGAGCCTTCATGTTTAGCTTTTATACATTACATTTAGGGGGGAGTAGAGTGGTCGTCTGGTAATCCGGAGTCTCCCGGTTAGATTCCCGCTTCTCCCCCGAGCAGCGTGTCCGAGTGTCCTTGAGCAAGACACTTAACCCCCTAACTGCTCCCGATGAGCAGGTCGGCACCTCGCATGGTCGCCTCCGTCGTCGGTGTGTGAATGTGTGAGTGAGTGGGTCAAATGTGAGGAACAAATTGTAAAGTGCTTTGGATAAAAGCACTTTATAAATGCAGTCCATTTACAATTACCCCGCTACTCAAAGGAGAGATGGTGCGTGTGGGTGGGTTTAGGTTTTAGGTTTTAGGTTTATCCTCAAATGTGTCTGGCTACAAGTTGTTAAGGTGTAAATGCGTACATTGTGCTTTAGCTAGCAATTTCAGTGATTGCCACTTTTTGCAAGATCGAAGGTTTGAAATTTTTTCTGGGGAAGCCCTCAATCCAATGTCGGTCCTAAATTGGCCCTCAGTCAGCAGACCTTTGAGAACCCCTGCTCTAGTCTGTGGTGTAAATGTGTGACACAAAAACAAGGCAAGGAGTGTCCTTTGCAGTGATGCCACAGATTACTTGTAAAAGTAATCCGATTACTGATTACTGATTACTCCTTTAAAAAGTAATCGAAGTTACTTTACTGATTACTTGATTATCAGAGTAACTTAGTTACTTTGAAAGTAACTAGGTTACGAAGTCGTCGTCGTTCCCCCAACAGTTTTTTTAAACGCTTTATTGAAAGTGCATAAATTGTTTTTAACTTGTTTCTCTGCACATAATGTAAATTGTTAAACTAGTGCTTCAGCTTCTGTACCATCAAGTATGGTAAAGCAACAGTATATGATGCTCACAGCATTAGAGCAGCCAGCCAGTGGTTTTACAAAACCAGTGTATCACATCTAACAAATGCAGGCTGAACTATTCAATTATATCAACTGTAACTATTAAATTGTTTTTATAAATGTCTCTCTATAAACATACAATCAGTCTCTCTTTAACATGTAAATTAACTGTAAATCTGGCAAATAAGAGCTTTTGCTCTGCCACCATCAATATACATTAATCAATAGGGAAAGAAACAATCTCTCTCTTTTGCTGTTTGGCTGGCCTCCGAGTCCTCCTGTACCTAGTCGAAGCGTCGGCTAGTGTTGTGATTCCAGATGCTTTCAATGCAATTGGATGTGCTGTTTTTAGCGGTAGACAGTATTTTGACTGAGGCTACGTTTAGACGAGCGTTTTGGGGTGGAAGTCTGAACAGAAACCGCAAAAGTCTTCCTGCGGTTTCACTTCGTTTAGACAAGCGTTTTGGGGTGGAATTCTCAGACGAATGCAGACGAGCCCTGCTGTCACACGATTGGCGCATATGTCACATGATGTGCTGTGAAGACCCGCCCTACTCTGCCTCTGATTCGCAGACTGTGGATGGGGAATGTGATTGGGCCAAAGCAGAGTCACTCACAGACAGAGAGTCCAGTCACGCCGCGGGACACATTCTTGTGTAACCCTTTCACTGCCACACCACGTCACTCCCAAATAAGAAAAACAGCTCAAAATGTATTTTTGACTGTCGAAAACGAAATAAAATACTGCATTCCGCCTGCATTATGAATTTATGATGAGATAGTAACGAAATAGTAACGCACAGCCACTTGGACAAGTAACTGCAATCAGATTACTGGCTTTTAAAGATTAACGCGTTAGATTACTATTTTCGGGGGAAAGTAATCAGATTACAATAACGCGTTACTAAGTACCGGCATCACTGGTCCTTTGTGATATGGTATATACTACATATACATATTTCATTCAATAGATATTTTACAGAAGATATTTTAGAACTGTGGGACTAAAGACCTTTGATCTCTATCCCCCTGGATATGATCAGAATCAAACCATTTCAGTTATCCAGTCTCAATATCGTATTCACCACCTGCTGGCACAGGTTAGCCAATGGTAATCTCCGATAGCAATCGATGAAACTGGTCCCATGAATTTCATTCCATTTCATTTGTGGACTTTTATGAATACACATGAAGCAATTACCAGATTTGCATTGTCCTGTTTAACAAAAGATTTGTTAAGACATTCATAAAACATCGATAAATCATTTGCAGATGGAATAGATTTACCAACGAAAAAGGTGTGTAGCCTGCTTATACCTTAAAAGCGCGGGGCAGCACGAATAACTTGGCTCTGCTAATGTATAACGTGTATGTAGCTTCCATTCAAACAGACGGGAACAAACGTGAAGTCAAGTCTCACTCGCATGAGACTTTCTCTACATACTCTGGCAATACCTGGCCAGGGTACTCCTGGGTCCTAGTGTCCCCCAGGTTACACTATATGTTACGTGTGCACATTAGTGATGTTAAGATTCACAGATTAAAAATGCGAGTGCACCGGTGGAAAAACTGTGCATCGGCTACAATTCAGGTTGAACTTGCGATACATCTATTGTAGCGTCATTGCATCGGTAAAACCCGAATCATTCATATAATTTCCTCTCATCCACTTCTGTCAGCACTCAGCAGAGACTATCTTTGATTCGCTACTACGCTCTGCTCGTAGTGGAACCTTATCCCTTTCAATCTAATTCTGATAAAAATATCTCCACATGTACACACCCATCCGCCTGGCCACACCCACATCCGCTCCTCTACACATAAGTGGGGACGTGGCCATACTAACAGCTCCTTCCCTATTTTCACCACCGACAAGTGACTGTATACACCACTTGAGTTTAGTGCCGAAATAGTTGTTGGAAAGGAGCTACGTGGACATTGTATCTTATTTTCCTCTCTCTCGCCAATTTACGAGAAAAGCTAAGACATAATGTTTGCACCTTAGGAGGGTTTGGACGCTCGCAACCTCACCCTTCACCAGCGCTTCTCCATTGCCGCGTCCTCCGTGCGTCGTGGGGCGTCTCTGACTCCGCGGTCGTGGCAGTCAGATACCCCCGGGCGGCGCCCGGTGGTGAGTCTGCCTCTCCGAGGGGCCGTTGAGCCTCCATCTCCCGTGAGATGGCCTGGTTCCGGCCCTGGTTTCCCTGCTAGTGGACAGTCGGCCGACTGGTGGCGCCCAACATGGCAGCCTCCCGTACGTGAGGGACGCGGGCGACGTGGAGGGAGGTACGCAAGGGGAGTTGCTTGCCTTGTTCCCCGAGCTCATGGCGCCCGCCGCAGCCGCTAATGGCGTGGCGTTGCCGCAGCCTCTGCCTGCACCTGTTCCTGATGACATGATAGGTGATCTCTGGCAACGTCGTCCTGTGAGAGAGACGGGCGTTGTCTGCCCATTCTTCCCGTCAATGGAGGCCTACGTGAAACAGGGACAGGTAATCTCCCGCATCACTGGCCTTACCCCCGCCTACGTGCCAGTCATGCGGGTGGCAGGTTTGGTCCAGGGGCTAACGGACGGGGTGCCTCGGCTTGATAGCCCGATGGCATCCATACTTTTTTCCCAAAATGGTGTGGGAGCCGTTGCGTAAGCCGGTTCCCCAAGGGAAATCGGCTAGGCAGATGGCTAATTGGAGTGACCAGGTGTACATCGCCGCGACTCAGAGCCTAGCTGCGACTTCCAACATCGCGCAGCTAGCACGCTACACGTCGGGGATGATGGCGGGCGGGTCAGTATTGGATGACCATCAGCAATATCTTCACACCCAGGCGGCTGGAGCCATCCTGCACCTTACCCAGCTGCAGGCGATAGCCGCCGGGAAGGAGCGCGCCCTGGCCACTCTATCCCAGCGCCACCTTTGGCTGGAGCAGGCGCGGGTGCCTGAACAGAGGAGGATTCCCCTGCTCACGGCCCCCCTCTCCGATGCTGGGCTCTTCGGGTCGGCCATGCAGCAGATGACGGCAGCCTGCAGAGAGATGGAGGAGGAGCGCTCTGTGCTCCAACCCCATTTCCCCCGACCCGATGCCACCGGTGATGGCCGGAAAAAGCAACGCAGGCAGAGGACCGCGACCGTTGCCTCCGCCACCACTGCCGCGCTGCTGGACCTTCGGCGAAGAAGGCCAGGAGTGGAGGGAGTGCCTCGTCCGCCGCAGCCAGCCGCACCACGCCCGGAGGTAACGGTAGGGATTGACGTGACCAGGCTTCCCAGAACCGTTCCTCCGGACCGGCTCCCCGTGGAGGCAAACACAGCGCTGCGTGCAGCAGGAGCCTCTGGTGACTCCCCTGTTTACCCCTGTCCCCTTCCCCTCCCCAACATATAATTTTTGTTACTAAATAAAAGGTCCCTCCTGGTGAGGGACTGTTTTTTGTTACAAACTGTGTGTTTATTCACTATATATTGGGGGTACGATGTATAAGCCCTCACCTACCTGTGGGGTTGTGTGTTTTTAGAGAGTAGGACAGTTTTCTTGTAAATTGTTCTGGTCGCTATATGTGTGCTTAGCAAGGCCTGTGGCTAGCACTCGGTCGAAAGACTTGTCTTCCCTCATCATGAAGAAGACCGTGTTCTTCTTGCAGTAGTAAGAGTGAACTTTACCTTTTTTATCTGAGGGGGTGGTGTGTATTCTGTTACGTTTGGGAAACATGGCATCGAGTCCACAACCAGGTTAGAGTGTTAGCCTACAGAAGTAATCATATATGTAGCTTGTACTGAGGTCTTGACCCTCTCTTTAAACGTCTGTTTTCTCTTTACTTGGTGAAGTACATAAACACAGGTGACGTGTTCGCACATGAGCCTAAAGCCTTGTATATAAAAACCTGTTCACAAATGAGTTTATCGTCTGTGGCTGGCGTGCAGATGGTTGAGCTTATCCTAGTGGATATACGCTTTTTCATGTATCATGTAGCATGTAGTAAACTGGTATCATCGCTGCTTGTTTGTTTTCATCGTATCTGGGGTTTGGGGTCATGGGGGGTGAACTGATAAACCCTGACCCCCTTTTTTCTGATTGGCCAGGGGGTTGGACCTCCTGTTCTTCGGTCTTCCTGTCACGCTGTTGGGTCAGCGCGTCACAGGGTAGGGAGAGGGGGGGCGGGGAGTTCCCTGGTCCCACGCCATATTTGGGCAGGTGGGTCACGGAATTCCCCCCGCAATAGAATATGTCACTGGTCGCATTTCTATTGGTTGTGTGGCTTGCGTGAGTTCTTTCAGGCTCCCTGTTGTGGACCGCTGTTATTGTCAAGATTCAGTTATTCAGTTATTCAGTTATTCAGTGTTTTCTGCTCTGCGCTCTGTTACATATCGCTGCTGTCGGGACAAAACCTCATAACTCCAAAAACCCAACTTTTCAGCAGATGAAAAAAACTAACACAGATTTGAGGGTGAATAGAGTTAGGAGGTTTAGACAGATGATCGGTTTAATGCTTTCCCATTGTTTAAACTTTGTAAAACCCACACACACATATGGAGGATGATCTACGGAGTTGATTTATATAATAAAAAAAAAATTCAAAAAATGGAGTTATGAGGTTTTGTCCCGACAGCAGCGATATGTATTGAGCTTTTGGTCACGTAGCTCAATGTTACATATATATTTTCAATTATTACTCACGTGGGAGGTCTCTCTGGGGGTTCCCTGTCTCCTCGCTTTTATACAGAGCAGGGTTGACCGGGGGGTTTTCCCTCAGACGTGTCATATGGGACCCATATCTGTGTCTCTTGGCCAGCTTCCTGCCGCTTGTCCCAGGCGGCTTGGAGGGAACGTTATCTGGGTTCTTGTTAGAATTACCATTGATGTGTTTTGGGTCTCATAGTACATAGTGCTGGCCCTGGGTGCTTCTGTGTGGAACCACGCATGGGCTGGCGCGCCTTGGTTGCTCATCATGGAAACTGCGTTTTTTATGGACCAACTAGGATGGAGATTTTATCTCTTCCGAGCGCCAGTGTACTAGGTTAGTCTCGACGAATTCTCGTTCATCTCTGGCGCGAGATGACGGTTCTGATGGTTGTGGGGGGCCTCAGCGGGTACATTTGTCGAGCTTCCGCTCAGCTCAGCTCCTGTGTTCCACTACGAGCAGAGCGTAAGCTATACGATAATATAACATACGGTTATTCTATAACCATAGTTATATGAGTATAGCGAGCGCTCTGCTCGGACTCACTGAGGACCCCGTGGTCTTCGCCTTCGGTGGTGAAAGACTTGGGAAGGAGCTGTTAGTATGGCCACGACCCCGCTTATGTAGAGGAGCGGATGTGGGTGTGGCCAGGTGGATGGGTGTGTACATGTGGAGACATTTTATTCAGAATTAGATTGAAAGGGATAAGGTTCCACTACGAGCAGAGCGCTCGCTATACTCATATAACTATGGTTATAGCATAACCGTATGTTATCAACAAACAGGAAAGTCGAGGAGAAAGAGACACAGCGCAACGAAAAGTACACTACATACAAATCAAATGTTTGGCAATACTTCGGATTTTTCAAGAAAGACGGACAACTTGACAAATCGCAAGCAATTTGCGAACGACCCTATAAAGTACACAAGTAGTCAGACAAACTTAGCGACGCGCATAAAGAGCCGACATGGTGTGGATTATACGTATGCGGCTGCCTCCCCCTCCTCCCCTCCTCCCCCTCCTCCCCTCCCCTCCTCCCCCTCCTCCCCCTCCTCCCCCTCCTCCCCTCCTCCCCCTCCTCCCCTCCTCCTCCTCCTCCCCTCCTCCCCCTCCTCCCCCTCCTCCCCTCCTCCCCGGATTCAGCTGAAGCTAAACCGGCCAGCGGCAGAAAGACTGGTGAGCAACATATAGCATTTTTTTTTTCATGCTCCGCTGGCTAACAAGTCTACCTGTTCCAAATCAATAACAAACGCTATCGGAAAAACCTGAAAGTAAGACATACGAGTTAAACCACTCAGTGAGGTGTTATGTCCGTGAGAGTGGTGTTTAGTTTACAGCAGCCTATGACTGCCAATAATAGTTTAAATGTCTTCCTTACAATTGTAAGCAGTTATGAAAGACCTGTTTGTGAAAGGCTATTTTTTATTGTTCATATAGAAATCATACCACAGCAGACAGTAGTATGGGCATTGCACTATGGTAATTGTTATTTGCACATTGTTAATCCTGGGCAATGCATCCTTAAATTGTTCAACTGTGAGGTGTTATAAAAGTGTACTGTAAACTGGAGCCAGAGAACACTACTACAAAAGATGTGTGAAAAGGCCTGTTTGTGAAAGGGCCAAGTGTTTTTTTTAAGGTAAAAAAGAAACAGCATAATGGAGTGCGCAGTACAGTAGAGAGAACCAAATAAAAGCACTTTTTGTTAATTTATGATTTGCTGCATATATAAGTTATAAAACCAAATCCTATGTCATACCATAGAATTGTATCATTATTTTGCATTGTGTTGAATCAAATCGTATCGAATCGAACTGTATCTCACAGGGGTGAATCGTATCGCATCGCCCGGTGCTTCAAATGTATCGTTAATGTATCGTATCGTTGGCAAGTTGGCAACGTATCGAGATGCGCATCGCATCGGCCTCAGTGATGGAGATGCACATCCCTAGTGCACATGTATTGTATGTGTTAATAAATTGCATTTATCTATAGTCCTAATTATGTCACTGTTTGATGTCACAAAGAAGGGTGGATCCGAAAGCTGTCAACATTTGTAATTTGATGAAAAAGTCAACAAATAATTAACTGTATTAGACATTGGTTAATGATGAATAGTGTTTGTGAAAAGACAAGTCTGGTAATTGCTTTGTGTGTATACATAAAAGTCCACAAATAAACAAACTATTAGACAATTGTTAATGATAGTCTTCACTTTAGATTAGGGCACACAATAACATCTGCAAATGATTTATAGATATTTTAAGATTGTTTTACAAATCATTTGTTGAACATGAACAAATAAATGGAGGTACAGTATAGTCGTTTTTTTGTGTTACTACACATTAAACAACATTATTTAATGATGAACAAATCAAGTACAAACAATGTTGATAATGGGTTATAAATAATGTATAACTAATTTGTAAATGTTATACAAATATAGTTATAAATGATTTAATAATAATTTACAAATGTTTATGAATGGTTTGTTCATGATTAGTTCATTATCTACAAATACCTTATAAAGGTCTTATAACTGAGTGTTATTATAACGTGTTACCCTGCGATTTCAGAAAATCTCTACTTACTACAGTACGTCATGAACAGTGGGCCGTTCATATGGACTCTTCTCGTGAACACGACCCCGTTTGAAGGCGCAACATGGATCGGGAGAAAGAAAGCTTTTCTTTCCTCGATTGATTCCTTAACTGTTGGGATTCGGTACCCGAGAGGGTCTCAAACCGGCCGTCTGAGAAAACAGCCATTAATTAGTGGTTGATATTTGCCAGCAGCCAGCAGGGGGCCTTTCAAAGCCACCACAGGTCCTTCAATGAAAAGGTGTTTCATGAGTGCGTAAGAGCGAGACGGGGTGGGAAAACCAACGCTTTGCAGGCTGCCCATCGGGAGACGTAATCCTAGAATAGACTTCAAATGCCCAGGGATGTCAGCTGGTCTCATGGCAATCAGTGAGATCAAGTTTGTTCAAAATCACAAGCGTTCAAAATCAGACCTCCTTGAGGGCTGCAGTAGCCACTGATGGACCCAGATAAAGTACAGCGTAACCTTTCTTCTAGCTGTGTTTTACAACCTCAAACCCACAGCCGCAAAGGAATGTCAATCCCTACCCTCCTTCAAAACCGCTCTCAAAGAGCACCTACGGGTGGCTGCAATTAGAATCTGGCCCCGGTAAATGTCAAAATCACCCCCCCACCCACCTAACCCCCTCCAATGTACAGTCTATTCCCCTTCCCCATATTTCTTCATGATATCTTTTTCTTAGACAGTACTGTATATTTGTATGTCTTGTATGTCATACATGTATTGGTGAATTGAAAATGGAGGACCCTGATGTAAACAAGACGAAAGTATTTTTCTGGTTTGCATCCTCTTAGCAGTTGTTTGTATTGAGCCGTACTGTATTGTACCCATTCTGCAATATGTTAATACAATTTTCAATCAATCAATCAAACCAGAGACAGAGGGAAAAAAGGGGCAAATACTTAGAGATCTGTTACGCATGTTTTTCCATTGGGTTTATCTTATCGGGGGGGAAACCCTTGCGAGCACGGGGAGAACATGCAAACTCCACACAGAAAGGCCTGGGAGATACCCCACCTGGGTAACTGACAACATGGCCACGTGGTCCCCAAGCGGGAATCGAACCCTGGACCTTCTAGCTGTGAGGCGACAGTGTTAACCACTACACCACCTTGCCGCCTAACAGCTCCCACCAAGTATTGTTTTTATCCAAAGCGCTTTACAATTTATTCCTCACATTTTTACTAGGGATGTTCGATATTGGCTTTTTTACCGATATACCGATATTGTCCAACTCTTAATTTCCGATACCGATATCAACCGATACCGATATATGCAGGGTTTCCCCCCTAAAAGAACATAATAATTTCAGGTAATTAACATTACATATCTCTTGTCGTGGAATTAACACAACATTATGCATACTTTTGACAATAAATAAAATAAGAATTTGTTAAAGAAAGGTTAAATAAAAAAAATAAAAAATAAACGATACCGATCATTTCCGATATTAAATTTGAATGCCAATATCGGCTGATAATATCGGTATGCCGATAATATCGGACATCCCTAATTTTTACCCGTTCACTCACCAGCGGCGGAGGCAACCATGCAAAGTGCCGACCTGCTCATTGGGAGCAATTAGGGGTTACAGTAAGTGTCTTGCTCAAGGACACTTCGGGAATCGAAACTGGAACCTCCGGATTACCAGACAACTGCTCTACCTCCCGAGCCACTCGAATATCACACATGAATAGTCTCAGCTTTACAGCCGTGAAGTAATTTAAGCAATTCCAAAACTGTTTAGCGGCTACAGTATGCAGAAATACAGACACATTTATATATAGAGAGAGAGAAAGAGAGAGAGATTCCATATCTAGATATGTCTTGATGATGGTGGCGGAGGGTGTTGGTGCAAAACACTGCTTTTTATTGATCAAGAGTGTTGTATGCCGTTGTATGAAGCACATCATGCATTCTCTTTCTATTCCACAGCAGAGAGACAGACGGACTCTTTCATCAGGGAATTAATGGCCCTAGTGCCTTTCATTAGTGATCTGCTGGTGCCGTGTTACCTAATGGAGTCATAGCTGCATCAGATCGGTTAATGACAGAGTTACAATCCATCAATTAATAGCGGCAAACTACTGTAAGTAAAACCAGGACAAAACTGAAGCAGTGGAAACCACAATACAATGTAAAAAAAAAATGGTGTTGCGTTGTTTTAATAAAGGACAGGCTCTTTGTTTTGTTTTAGTATGCTGTGGCCCTCTCAACCTCCTATTGCCAACCTGTTTGTATCGCATTGAAAAGGACAGAATCAACCATATGAAACTAGATTTGGGTAGATTTTCCATTATAATAGAATATAATAGAAATACTTTATTGATCCCGAGGGGACATTCAGCACCACAGATCGCTCACAATAAACATTTAGGCGGTCAAAAGTCTAAAATAAGAATAAGAGTACACAGTCAGAGATATACATTCTAAATAGGTATATTTATATGCAGATAAAACTGCTATAGAGTCATGCAGGCCTAATTACTAGAGGCATCATTAGGACCGTAAGCCAACAAGTGTATTTTGAGTGTCTCTCCATTTGGGGGAGAATCAAGACTCCTCTTCTCTGGATCCCGGTGCCACGTTACATCTTAGTTGAGCCCCAGCACTGGTCAGCTGTCTCCAGCCGTGGCAGACTTAAGGTACAGGCCAGAAGGTGGAGGCGACCTAATGGCGCCAGTGGGAGATGGATGTTCAGACAGGGGAACCTTGGGGGGGCTGTGAGAGCGTAGCAGAGGAGAGGACAGTGTCATTCTGTATGAGGATCCACTGCTCAGCTTAACCCTTTCACTACCACACTACAGACGGTTAACCTTTCACTACCACACTACAGAAGGTTTACCTTTCACTACCACACTACAGAAGGTTAACCCTTTCACTAACACACTACAGAAGGTTTACCTTTCACTACCACACTACAGAAGGTTAACCCTTTCACTAACACACTACAGAAGGTTAACCTTTCATTACCACACTACAGAAGGTTAACCCTTTCACTAACACACTACAAGAAGGTTAACCTTTCACTACCACACTACAGAAGGTTAACCTCTCACTACCACACTACAGAAGGTTAACCTTTCACTACCACACTACAGACGGTTAACCTTTCACTACCACACTACAGATGGTTAACCTTTCACTACCACACTACAGACGGTTAACCTTTCACTACCACACTACAGACGGTTCACCTTTCACTACCACACTACAGACGGTTAACCTTTCACTACCACACTACAGACGGTTAACCTTTCACTACCACACTACAGACGGTTCACCTTTCACTACCACACTACAGACGGTTAACCTTTCACTACCACACTACAGAAGGTTAACCCTTTCACTACCACACTACAGAAGGTTAACCTTTCACTACCACACTACAGAAGGTTAACCTTTCACTACCACACTACAGACGGTTAACCCTATCACTACCACACTACAGACGGTTAACCTTTCACTACCACACTACAGAAGGTTAACCTTTCACTACCACACTACAGACGGTTTACCCTTTCACTACCACACTACAGACGGTTAACCTTTCACTACCACACTACAGAAGGTTAACCTTTCACTACCACACTACAGACGGTTAACCTTTCACTACCACACTACAGACGGTTAACCTTTCACTACCACACTACAGAAGGTTAACCTTTCACTACCACACTACAGACGGTTTACCCTTTCACTACCACACTACAGACGGTTAACCTTTCACTACCACACTACAGAAGGTTAACCTTTCACTACCACACTACAGAAGGTTAAACTTTCACTACCACACTACAGACGGTTAACCTATCACTACCACACTACAGAAGGTTAACCTTTCACTACCACATTACAGACGGTTAACCTTTCACTACCACACTACAGACGGTTAACCTTTCACTACCACACTACAGAAGGTTAAACTTTCACTACCACACTACAGAAGGTTAACCTTTCACTACCACACTACAGAAGGTTAACCTTTCACTACCACACTACAGAAGGTTAACCTTTCACTACCACACTACAGAAGGTTAACCCTTTCACTACCACACTACAGAAGGTTAAACTTTCACTACCACACTACAGAAGGTTAACCTTTCACTACCACACTACAGAAGGTTAACCTTTCACTACCACACTACAGACGGTTAACCTTTCACTACCACACTACAGACGGTTAACCTTTCACTACCACACTACAGAAGGTTAACCTTTCACTACCACACTACAGACGGTTAACCCTATCACTACCACACTACAGACGGTTAACCTTTCACTACCACACTACAGAAGGTTAACCTATCACTACCACACTACAGACGGTTAACCTTTCACTACCACACTACAGAAGGTTAACCTTTCACTACCACACTACAGAAGGTTAACCTTTCACTACCACACTACAGAAGGTTAACCTTTCACTACCACACTACAGACGGTTAACCTTTTACTACCACACTACAGACGGTTAACCTTTCACTACCACACTACAGACGGTTCACCTTTCACTACCACACTACAGACGGTTAACCTTTCACTACCACACTACAGAAGGTTAACCCTTTCACTACCACACTACAGAAGGTTAACCTTTCACTACCACACTACAGAAGGTTAACCTTTCACTACCACACTACAGACGGTTAACCCTATCACTACCACACTACAGACGGTTAACCTTTCACTACCACACTACAGAAGGTTAACCTTTCACTACCACACTACAGACGGTTTACCCTTTCACTACCACACTACAGACGGTTAACCTTTCACTACCACACTACAGAAGGTTAACCTTTCACTACCACACTACAGACGGTTAACCTTTCACTACCACACTACAGACGGTTAACCTTTCACTACCACACTACAGAAGGTTAACCTTTCACTACCACACTACAGACGGTTTACCCTTTCACTACCACACTACAGACGGTTAACCTTTCACTACCACACTACAGAAGGTTAACCTTTCACTACCACACTACAGAAGGTTAAACTTTCACTACCACACTACAGACGGTTAACCTATCACTACCACACTACAGAAGGTTAACCTTTCACTACCACATTACAGACGGTTAACCTTTCACTACCACACTACAGACGGTTAACCTTTCACTACCACACTACAGAAGGTTAAACTTTCACTACCACACTACAGAAGGTTAACCTTTCACTACCACACTACAGAAGGTTAACCCTTTCACTACCACACTACAGAAGGTTAAACTTTCACTACCACACTACAGAAGGTTAACCTTTCACTACCACACTACAGAAGGTTAACCTTTCACTACCACACTACAGACGGTTAACCTTTCACTACCACACTACAGACGGTTAACCTTTCACTACCACACTACAGAAGGTTAACCTTTCACTACCACACTACAGACGGTTAACCCTATCACTACCACACTACAGACGGTTAACCTTTCACTACCACACTACAGAAGGTTAACCTTTCACTACCACACTACAGAAGGTTAACCTTTCACTACCACACTACAGACGGTTAACCTTTCACTACCACACTACAGAAGGTTAACCTTTCACTACCACACTACAGACGGTTAACCTTTCACTACCACACTACAGAAGGTTAACCTTTCACTACCACACTACAGAAGGTTAACCTTTCACTACCACACTACAGACGGTTAACCTTTTACTACCACACTACAGAAGGTTAACCTTTCACTACCACACTACAGACGGTTAACCTTTCACTACCACACTACAGACTGTTAACCTTTTACTACCACACTACAGAATGTTAACCTTTCACTACCGCACTACAGACGGTTAACCTTTCACTACCACACTACAGACGGTTAACCTTTCACTACCACACTACAAACGGTTAACCTTTCACTACCACACTACAGAATGTTAACCTTTCACTACCACACTACAGATTTTCACATTAGGATCTAACTTCCCAACAGGCCACCTTGTTTATGGTTTGATTCAGTTTTAGTAGAATAGAAAATACATGAATGATGAAATGAGCACATAAAGTGCAGACATACTATAAAATCACAGTTTTTTACAGTGCAATAAAATAGTTCTGGAATAATCACTGAGTGTGAGGACTTATTTTTTCTTTTAACTTTTTACCTTGTATTGTATAGTTTGTATAGATTGTTGTATATTGTTGTCTACAAATCTACTGCGGTTGAGGAGCAGAGAAAAACAAGCATCTCACATTTTCCTGAATGTAAGAATCAGATTCTGCAACTGATGTGATTTAAAGAAAAATTTCTCAACCTGGCACCTTCACCAAACATGTGACCATGCTCTCCTCCAGGTCTCCTCTGGCCTGGTCATCAAGCCACCATGCTCTGCTCCAGGTCTCCTCTGGCCTGGTCATCAAGCCCCCTGACACCCCCCACCCCCCCCACGCCCCCCCACCCCCAATGTGCACAACCAAACCAAACTGGATGCTAGGTGGGGTAGATGGCTAGACAAAAATAAATGGACTAAGAACACAACAGAATGGCTCCAACAGGGGAACTTTCATTCAGGTGACGTTCTTTAGCATAAAACAACACAACGCTGAGATCGCAAGCAGTACAGTATATGGAATATATAAAAAAGTCGACTAACTAAGCTAACACTACGCGTTGGAATACAGGTTGTGAGGGCAGCGGGAGGCCTGAGTGATAGCCTCTTGTGTACGTGGTCGACAGTAGTGTGTGCAGAACACACCGCCGGACAGCAGGAGAGAGAGAGGGAGAGAGAGAGAGAGAGAGAGAGAGAGAGAGAGAGAGAGAGAGAGAGAGAGAGATAGAGAGAGAGAGAGTCAACACACGGCTAAATATAACAAGCAGCAATTTGAACACACACGAGATCCGTCTCTGGAACGATAATATAGAGGGGCGTTATGGGATGTTGAAAATAATTGGTGGAGGAGAGGGGGAGGGAGAGGGGGAGGGGGTCCCCGACACGGGCAGAAGGGGTGGAGAGGCGGTGGTTTTGTGTCCACGCCTGCACCCTACAACAGTACCTTACGTTTATCCTGAAGTGCTAGCACAGTTTGAGCTGAGTTTTTGAACCTGCACGGTGCAGCGTGTGTGTAAATGACTGTGACACACCCTACTGTTTCACTCCCACGGTACAGCCGAGCGAAGAGGAATAAACACCACATTATTTATTAACGGCTGAAAGATTCGATGTCAGAGCTGCCACTGTGAAAACAGCGGTGACTCTGAAACGATTACAATAAAGGATTTGTGACGGTTAGCTGATGACTTTCAGCCTCGTAAAACTGGAACACGTTTGACCTTTAATGCAAACTTGCACATTCCCCCCGAGAGTAAACAGACACAGCAACACGATCCACTAAACAACGCTGTTCATTCTACTACACTGACTTCACCTAATATCTTAAGTGCCGTTAATACAAAGGTCAAGAGCTGTGTTCATTCATGGATATCCACCATCATAGGAAACGTACACGGTGAATCAATCAAACCCCTTCAAACTGAATACTTGTACTAGTAAATGGAAAAATGAACTGCATTTATGTAGCGATTTTTATCTTATACCTCACATTCACCCACTCACTCACACGTTCACACACAGACGGCGGAAGCAATCATGCAAGGTGCCCAGCTACTTATCCGGAGCAGTTAGGGGTTAAGAGCCTTGCTCAAGGACACTTCAACGAGCCGCCGGGAGGTGATGGAATTTAACCGGATAAACATTCAGATCACCAGACGACCGCTCTATCTCCTGAGCCTGAATCATCCGAGTCGGTACACACCTGTAGGGGTTAAGACGACCCTCTATTCCACAGTTCACACATCTCATTTACAATATTCTCCTCTCCCTCGTTCCTCTCCATTCACATCACACCTGTATACCCATGACAAACCCTAACCCGTCGGCCTCATACAAGCAACAGAACACGAGAGGGAGTGCTGTATCGCTGTATCTGCTGTATGCTACATCGAGGCGGCGCGCCGGTTCTGCACATCAGCACACCGGTGCCAATTAACCACCGCAGAGAGCATGACCTTGAGTATCATACTGCTTTAATCCAACACGTTTTACATAATCCTCTCAAACATATAAGGTCCGACAAAGACCAAAGCATTATTTTACCCCCCGACCAGCAATTAGTTCCCCGACGCGTTGCTAAGCAATGTAAGGTAGCAATAGTGCTGTAGTGTAACCTGATCCTACCTGTCTACCTGCTGCTACCTGTCTACCTGCTCCTACCTGTCTACCTGCTCCTACCTGCTCCTACCTGTCTACCTGCTCCTACCTGTCTACCTGCTGCTACCTGTCTACCTGCTCCTACCTGCTCCTACCTGTCTACCTGCTCCTACCTGTCTACCTGCTGCTACCTGTCTACCTGCTCCTACCTGTCTACCTGTCTACCTGCTCCTACCTGTCTACCTGCTCCTACCTGTCTACCTGCTCCTACCTGCTCCTACCTGTCTACCTGCTGCTACCTGTCTACCTGCTCCTACCTGTCTACCTGCTCCTACCTGTCTACCTGCTCCTACCTGTCTACCTGCTCCTACCTGTCTACCTGTCTACCTGCTCCTACCTGTCTACCTGTCTACCTGCTCCTACCTGTCTACCTGCTCCTACCTGTCTACCTGCTCCTACCTGTCTACCTGTCTACCTGCTCCTACCTGTCTACCTGCTCCTACCTGTCTACCTGCTCCTACCTGTCTACCTGCTCCTACCTGTCTACCTGCTCCTACCTGTCTACCTGTCTACCTGCTCCTACCTGTCTACCTGCCTGTCTACCTGCTCATACCTGTCTACCTGTCTACCTGCTGCTACCTGTCTACCTGCTCCTACCTGTCTACCTGCTCCTACCTGTCTACCTGCTCCTACCTGCTCCTACCTGTCTACCTGCTCCTACCTGTCTACCTGCTCCTACCTGTCTACCTGCTCCTACCTGTCTACCTGCTCCTACCTGTCTACCTGCTCCTACCTGTCTACCTGTCTACCTGCTCCTACCTGTCTACCTGCTCCTACCTGTCTACCTGTCTACCTGTCTACCTGTCTACCTGCTCCTACCTGCTCCTACCTGTCTACCTGCTCCTACCTGTCTACCTGCTCCTACCTGTCTACCTGTCTACCTGTCTACCTGCTCCTACCTGTCTACCTGCTCCTACCTGTCTACCTGCTCCTACTTGTCTACCTGCTGCTACCTGTCTACCTGCTCCTACCTGTCTACCTGCTCCTACCTGTCTACCTGCTCCTACCTGTCTACCTGCTCATACCTGTCTACCTGCTCCTACCTGTCTACCTGCTCCTACCTGTCTACCTGCTCCTACCTGTCTACCTGCTCCTACCTGTCTACCTGCTCCTACCTGTCTACCTGCTGCTACCTGTCTACCTGCTCCTACATGTCTACCTGCTCCTACCTGTCTACCTGCTCCTACCTGTCTACCTGCTGCTACCTGTCTACCTGCTCCTACCTGTCTACCTGCTCCTACCTGTCTACCTGCTCCTACCTGTCTACCTGCTCATACCTGTCTACCTGCTCATACCTGTCTACCTGCTCCTACCTGTCTACCTGCTCCTACCTGTCTACCTGCTCCTACCTGTCTACCTGCTCCTACCTGTCTACCTGCTCCTACATGTCTACCTGCTCCTACCTGTCTACCTGCTCCTACCTGTCTACCTGCTCCTACCTGTCTACCTGCCCCTACCTGTCTACCTGCTCCTACCTGTCTACCTGCTCCTACCTGTCTACCTGCTCCTACCTGTCTACCTGCTCCTACCAGTCTACCTGCCCCTACCTGTCTACCTGCTCCTACCTGTCTACCTGCTCCTACCTGTCTACCTGCTCCTACCTGTCTACCTGCTCCTACCTGTCTACCTGCTCCTACCAGTCTACCTGCCCCACTGCAGGCACACACCTCACTATAACCCCTCCCACTATGCAGCAGTCCCAAACCTATCAACTAGTTCGATACCTCATAGCCACTCCCCAACGCGGCATCATATCCGTGCCTTTCTCTCCCCCTTTCCCATTAAAAGCCAGGCCTTCCTCCTAAGACGCATTGGAAATCCAAAGGCACGTTCTTATGTTATGTTAACACTACCTCCTTGTTATGGTAAGCTACCTCCTTATACTACGTACATCATTATTGGAATGGAGTTTTGGCACCCATTTGCTATGACGTCCCTCTAGCTCACGGAATGAACTCCAACGGTCCTTAAAGCTTGAGATTCTCCCCTCTGTTTAACACCTTGATCTCCAACCATTGTATTTTCTAATTGATTTGTTATCCTTACTTTTGTCTCGTCATATTGTTATGATTTTATATGCTGTGTGATTTGATATGCCTCTTTTTGCTTCTTTCTCTATGCACTCGATGTGACTGTAAATGAAAGGAAACCTCCGTTTCCTTTCGAGTTTAAATAATGGTTTGAAATGAATAAAGTTCATCACTAAGCAGAGATTAACATTAAGCTATCCACGTTCCATTTAGCATGCCTATTCTTACCGTCGTTTTATCTCGTCATTGCCAGATCTGACTCTCCATCGAAACCCACCCGCCCACCCGCCCTCCCATAGTGTACTAACTCTTCTCTCATCCACCCAGGTCAGCTTGCCGTGCCCACAGGAGGGGTCAGGTCAGAAGGGGAGCTTGCCGTGCCCACAGGAGGGGTCAGGTCAGAAGGGGAGCTTGCCGTACCCACAGGAGGGGTCAGGTCAGAAGGGGAGCTTGCCGTACCCACAGGAGGGGTCAGGTCAGAAGGGGAGCTTGGCGTACCCACAGGAGGGGTCAGGTCAGAAGGGGAGCTTGCCGTACCCACAGGAGGGGTCAGGTCAGAAGGGGAGCTTGCCGTGCCCACAGGAGGGGTCGCGCCCCTCATCCACCCAGGTCAGAAGGGGAGCTTGCCGTGCCCACAGGAGGGGTCAGAAGGGGAGCTTGCCGTGCCCACAGGAGGGGTCAGGTCAGAAGGGGAGCTTGCCGTGCCCACAGGAGGGGTCAGAAGGGGAGCTTGCCGTGCCCACAGAAGGGGTCAGGTCAGAAGGGGAGCTTGCCGTGCCCACAGGAGGGGTCAGAAGGGGAGCTTGCCGTGCCCACAGAAGGGGTCAGGTCAGAAGGGGAGCTTGCCGTACCCACAGGAGGGGTCAGGTCAGAAGGGGAGCTTGCCGTGCCCACAGGAGGGGTCAGGTCAGAAGGGGAGCTTGCCGTGCCCACAGGAGGGGTCGCGCCCCTCATCCTGTGTGCTCCGCTCCCCTTGCTTCCCTCTTTTTGTCCCCGCCCACCTGCCGGCCGCTCTGGTGTCGATCAGAGGTGGCCAGCCACTCACTCCCACAATGCATTCACCTGGTCGAGCATGCACCCTGTGCACCCAACGCCAACCCGCCAGTAAGGCAGGTACATCGATCCCTCTGCTGTCCATGCCATGCTTCATTCTCATGTTCTCAATAAATACCTTGTACCTCATTTGTGTGTCGTGTTGTCATTGGTGCAGGCTGATAGTGAAACGCATTATAAAATCAATGACACTCAACACAAAAAGATTTATTTGCCAAATTCCCAACAGTCAGACAAGAATATTGATATCAGTTTCATCTCTGTGTCCAGTAGCCCCAGAGAGAGGGTCCAGGTGCATGCTAGCCTAGCTTAGCACAAGGACTGGAAGCAGTAGGGAGCAGCTAGCCTAGCTTAGCACAAGGACTGGAAGCAATAGGGAGCAGCTAGCCTAGCTTAGCACAAGGACTGGAAGCAATAGGGAGCAGCTAGCCTAGCTTAGCACAAGGACTGGAAGCAATAGGGAGCAGCTAGCCTAGCTTAGCACAAGGACTGGAAGCAATAGGGAGCAGCTAGCCTAGCTTAGCACAAGGACTGGAAGCAATAGGGAGCAGCTAGCCTAGCTTAGCACAAGGACTGGAAGCAGTAGGGAGCAGCTAACCTAGCTTAGCAGAAGGACTGGAAACAATTGGGAGCAGCTAGCCTAGCTTAGCACAAGGACTGGAAACAATTGGGAGCAGCTAGCCTAGCTCCTTCAAAAGTGAAGAAATACAACTTCCAACAACTCAGAAACGGATGCGTAGAGATTATACTGATATCAATCTTCTCACCTGACTGGGGAAGATGGCAAATAAGTGTGTTTCCCAAATTGTTCCTTTAATTAACCCTCCAGTCACCCTTGTCGCAGTTCTGGTCAAAAAGCCCCTTTTTTTTTTTTTTTACGTGTGTTTGTGGATAGCGTTGGCTAGATTTTATGTATATGCCAAAAAAGTTGCTCAGTATCACATCTTGCACTCACATTACAATAATCCATGTTTGTCTTTTAAAAACAATCACTATTAAGCGTGTGAACAACAAGTGTCACACCTTCCACCCTAGTCGCAGAACTGGACTGGTTAGGTTTAGTTAGTTAATAATATTCATGAAAGAAAATTGGAACAATACATGAAAAAGATATGTTTTTACTGAGATCGCAGTTTCGGTCACTAGGGAGACAGGTGGTGGGTCTTTTTAAGGTTGACTCGAGGGTTAAGAGTACATTTGAAACTTTGGACCCCAATACACACCAAGCTGATGTTAAACACGTCTTTAACCTTTAAGCCCGGTGCCGGGCCCAGATTTATTTCACGTCACAAATAGATCAATACAGTCAAATGTAGCCAAGAGTAAAGACCCAAACCCTATCAAAACAGCAGTCAAAGTGTATATTTTCAGCACTACGTTTGTTTACCAATGATTTTAAGTGTTAAACTAGCAAAATATGAGCTTATAAAAATCTCTGCGCATTGCACCGGAAAACGGACGATTTAGATGGCGAGAGGAAGAAGCACTCATGACATCGTTGTAGTCCTAAGAAAGAGGAGACCCAGGGCTTTTGATGGACGTCGACATTTTATAAAACTACACTACCCAGCTCACACCAGATGCAGAAGTAGTACAGAAGTACAAAAAAAATGTCTGTTCGAAATATTGATTTGATTTTCGTATATCTCACGGGTCCCACTCAACGCTATTGGCATAAAATACAACGTACAGTATACATATGCATGGCCGACCCAGGCTCGATTCCCGGACCCGGCGTTCTTTGCCGAATGTCTTCCCCGCTCTGTCTCCCATTCTTCCTCTCCCTCTCTCTCTACCGGACTGCCAGGTAGTAAAAAACAATAAAAAATCTACCAAAAACATAATAAAAAAAAGATATATAAAAAATACAACATATGCATGTGAAAATTGAATCTTCAAATAAAAAAACCTTGTTAAAAAAAAGAAAATACAACATATTGTTTCTTTACCCTGTGAACAAAAAAACGTGCCGCAATCCGGTAAAAAATGGCGGAGCTATGGACATTATAGAAAAGTAACGTTAGGTTATGACTATAACCAAGTTCTGTTAATTAGGGGTGACGCTTGGCATCACTACTGCACTCCCTCGCGTACGTGCACGCGCACTGAATAAATTCCACAAATGTACCTTTAATACCAGTATTAGTCTGACCACACCCCTCATCAGCTTACCTTCATAAGCAGGTGTGTGGTCACCTGCTCTCCTCCTTCCCAAGCTTTCACCACAAGGTGAGGTCAAGGGCTGCAGCGGCCGTCTGATGCCAAGCGTCACCCCTAACTAACAGAACTTGGTTATAGCCATAACCTAACGTTCTGTTTCATTAGGGGCTCTGCTTGGCATCACTACTGCACAAAGGGAGGCCAAGCGGAGCCGCTGGCTGACAAATACACCCCGCTGACAGCCCCCCAAAACCATCAGAACAGGGAGGGCCGAGCCCCCCCGACCCCCCCTAATGGAGGGTATCCCCCCTATTAGGGGCTTCACGGGAAGGCGACGGACCCGACCGTGCGAAGAGGCACTCAAGCAACTCAACGCACAGGGTGAGCAGACCGTGGCTTGACCCCACGACTACACACACGCACAACCCGCATGCCACCCGGGAACGAACGGAGGAACAACCTTGTTACTGCCCCCAGAATCACGGGGTCAAGGGCAAACCCAACCCCGTGGCAAGGCCGTAGCAGCAGAGCACGAAGGAAGACCCAGACCCACCAAAAGGACTGGACTCCCTAGAATGGGGGCCCGGAGAAGTCCATGATGCCAGCATCAAGACCCCACCAGGTGGGCACGTAGTGCCCCGCCCCCCACATCGCCAGCGTATTCGGACAAAGGCCCCTCAGTTACTGCACCTGGTATTCCCAGGCGGAATCCCATCCAAGTACTAACCAGGCCAGAACCTGCTTAGCTTCCGAGATCAGACGAGATCGGGCGTGTTCAGGTTGGTATGGCCGTAAGCCGAGCGGGCCCTGTCCCCCCAATAGTACACCGCCTGGCACACTGACCCTGCAGAACAGGCAGTCAGCATGGCCGTAAGCACACAAAAAAGGTTAACCAACGGAAGCAGGCAGCGCACCGGGGAAAAACCAGGCAACAGGCTGTTAACCCTAGCCTGGAGACTGCGGACGAGACAGGCGCCAGAGGGGACAGCTGAACACAGCCGCCCCGGCGGAAGGAGCGTAAGCTGGCGGTGTTGCATGACCAAGCCTCCATTTAAAAAACCCCACCCAGAGGGGTCGAGGCAGAGAAGGCTGACACGATTGGCAGACGTCATGAACGTGCAGGGGCACCCTCAAACGGTGAACCCGGGAGTTGACACTGCTCCAACACACCAGGGAATCAACCACCTCGGTGTTACCCAATGCGGTGGTTGTTCCTATAACCCCTCAAGAAAAAACTCCAAAACACACCTGCGGGTATACACCGGCTATACCGCAGTACAAGTGTTTCAGTTTTCAAAAAAGGGTTAACCCAGGCCTACGGGTCGACGAAACATTACTTCGGACCGGGCCTGGCGGTACGGGAAGCACAGGGTCACCAGAGGAGGTCAAAAAACCACCCCCACAGGCCCCTCTTCGCCATGCGTGAGAGAGGAGCGAAAAAGAATGGAGAACCAGCCCCTAAGCACACCGTACTCGGTATTCCCAGGCGGTCTCCCAACCAAGTACTAACCAGGACCAACCTGTGTAGCGGCCGAGATCCGACGAGATCGAGCGTGTACAGAATGGCATGGCTGTAAGCCATTACGACAGTGCTGAGTAAAAACGTACCCAACCAGGGTCTCCATAGCGCTTAACCCTGTGACACCCAGACCGACCTGGCATTTTTCCCCCTGAAAAAAGCCCAAGTCCCTCAGGGTACCAGAACAGCAGATCTGCATCCCCGGCGGACAACGGGTTCAACTGATCTGGACCAGCGTGACCAGAACCAGTCCCGTGCCCTAACCACGCCGACATGCCTACTCCAGGAGAAGGGCAGATATGCGTGTTGATCTTAACATGAAAAGAAGGCGCCACCCAGACGTTCGGGCGAACCGCGCCTGGTGGCCCACCCCAAGGGCGTGAGACCCCTCTACATATGTTCAGATCCATTCCGTCATCATCCCCCAGACATGAACGAGAATCCGTCGAAAAACCAACCCAGGTCGTGGGATTTGGTCGTCGGAAAAGGAAAAACCCCCATCTCAGTTGCTTTATAAAAACGCTGTTTCAACCACAAGCAACCAAGGCGTGCCAGTCAATCGCCTGTTTACAGCGAGCTAGCACTATACGTGCGTCGGGACACACCCCCATCAATGAACAGGCTATTTAGACCTGTCATTGAATCCCCAAGGCGCCCAGGGGAACGACAAGAGGGGCGTGACACTCCCTAACTCCAACACTTCTGGAATAGAAAAGAAGGAAGCAGCAACAGTATGTATCCCAGTCCACACAGCCGGGGTAAAAAATGTTCACATTTTTACATCCCACCACCCTCCCATAGGAAGGAGACGGGGATCCCCAGAGAGACTTCCCACGCGAGCTGTACAGATTGAAAAGAATATATTGCACCTTGAGCCATGTAAAAAATTGGTTTTAGGGCTCTCCGGGGAAGAGGCACTGAACCCATACACACTCAATAATCGAATTGAATCGAATACATATACAATAGAATAGGACCCTTCTAGAGGGTCCACTCACTTTGACAATCTGAGGAGGAAGGCTCTGTACTCTGATGGAGGCTCCCTCACATGGAAGAAGGAGTCCGAACTCACAGAAGGCCCGAACAGGCGCTTGGTGAGGAGGAGCCCTGACCACCCCCTGAAACAGATCCATCACATGGACCTGAACAGCACACGGAAGTCCTACCAACAGAGACGCGCACGGTGACGTACTCTATGGCGGGGGAATTCCAGCGGTGTATATACCCAATATACCAGGCCGTGGGACCAGGAAACTCCCCCCCCCCCCCCCCCCCCCCCCCCCCGTAACGTGCCGAACCGCCACGTGACGGGAACCTTGAAGGACAGGGGGTGTACCCCTGACCGACAGAAACAAGGGGGAGAGGAAAGGTTACCAGTTCACCCCTTTACGACCCCACACCCATGATACGATGTAATGACAAAAAGAGAATATGACACAGTCATAGTCAGCTCTATGAAGCGTTTGACAGCTCCACACAGCGCATGAGCTAACCTGCTATCTGATTTTTACTAAGGAAAAACACAGAATAGAGAGGGCTCTAAGAGCCCCGGTCCAACATACACATGTGCTTCTGTGGCCAGTCCAACCCAGTTGTAGGTCACATGACACACACAACCCATCATCACCTACAAAAAATGGCAAAAAACACTCAACAGAGGAACGCCGTTTTTCACAATGAGAGAATACATCATTCTCGATTAGTATCGGCCACAGGCCTTGCTAAGCACACACGACAGCGACCAAACCATTTTTTATTTTAGGAAAATAACGTTTCCCCAGCAGTTACATCGCATCCCTACCACACAAAAGACACAAATAGTGCATAACGTTTCCCCAGCAGTTACATCGCATCCCTACCACACAAAAGACACAAATAGTGCACAAACATGTCTGATAGGAGGATGAAAAAGTCCCCAGGGAACCGGGGGGAAACACAATCCTCTTATTTTACCCTCAATACGGCCAGTTAAAAACAGGAAAACCTGTTAATATGTGAACACACTGTTCATTGTCATCACAGGCTGAGAAAAGAACATTCTTTTACTCACTTGTCACCAAGCATAGCTTCATAGGTTAGTTACCTTAGTTGTGAGTACACGGTACATATAAACACCATGATGTTTCTCACACAACAACCAGATCATTACATCCCGATTTGCACGGAGAAGCTAACTGCCAGTGACAAAAACAGCTCACACAACCCGCGCCGTATCCCAAATGCATTGCAGCAACACACGTTTTGGGAAAAACATCGTTATTCACAATACATTTAGAAAAGTAAAACCAGAAAACGTGTTATAAGGTCTGGTCAAACCTGTTCCTACCCGGAACGTAGATCAGCGAAGTGCAGTCACAGACACCGTAGGAACACAGCCGCTCCTGTGTTGTTCGAACTGGGCAGCGTCGCCGCCCCAACCCGCACTACAGCCCTCTTTGTTGATGCAACCTTGCCGTCCTGGCTCAGGGCAGGGTCGACGAAACATCCCCTGTCAAGGATGACGTCGTAGTCAAGAGTGTAAAACATGTTAAAATCAAAGCACGTTCAACAAAATAGCATCAAGCTAACGGCCGCTCCAACCGTTCGGGCGCTACTGCCCCTGCTCGCGAGACGCGACCAGAAGCGAGCTCACGGCGGCGCGCGAGAAGCTAAAGCTACCCCGCGCCAGGCCATGGCCTATAGCAGCAAGCTAACGTTACCTAGTGATCATGCCATGCTAGCACCGCAGCTAACAGCTGACTGGCTAACAGTAGGCCCAACCTAAGCAGGCCATGCAGCGATCCAGCAGGCTAACGCAGCAGTTAACAGCTGACTGGCTAACCGCAAGCTATGAACATGTAAACAATGACATAACACTCACCCAGACAGGCCGCCGTTCTGAACCTCTCCTCACTTTTTAAGAGAAAAGAGAAAACAAGATGTCAACACCGTTTTACAACGGTGATTTTACCAACACCCGACGGAATCAGCACAATACCAAACTGGCCTGTGTAGCTGACTTGAACATGGATCCGCCGCTATCGCACATCCATGCACATATCCCCTCGTGAAGGAATACTCTCATTTGGATATGAAAGATGGGGCCTTAACACGGTGACAGAGAGAATCCACTCGTCCAGAACACACAGGGATCACCAGTGTTAATGGTCGCGGCCCACTAGTTAAAACTATAATGGTCTTCAGACCAAGGCCTTCTGTCGCCTAGGTGGCTGAACAAAGGACCCTAGCCTGGGGCCGGTTTCCATAAACATTGTCAAGTAGCCCCCATAGCACTAACAGACAAGTGGAGCCTGCCAGCAAAACACTACTCACCCAACCTGGAACGCACCACTTCTCACAACAGCGGCATGTCCGACAGTTCAGCTGTGGCCTGACAGGTTTCACCCCAACAAACACAGCAAGGAACTGCAGTTGAGAAGCATGCAGCGGCGTGCTCCCAATACGAAAACCGGTGGAGGGTTTTTAGAATGATCATCATCTTCTAGACCATAGGTGTCAAACTCACGGCCCGCGGGCCAAATCCGGCCCGCCACGTCATTTGATGTGGCCCCCCAAGAGCTCAGGTAAAAAAAAAAAAAAAAAAAAAAAAAAAAACGTTTTTTTTTTTTTTTTTTTTTTTTACATTAATATTGGGTTAAAAAATACCAGTGTTAAAATAATTGTGGGTTAATGCGTTAATAAAGCTTTAACTTTGACAGCCTTAGTTATTACACATTCTTACACATACATGTATGTTGAACATCTGAGGTAACAAAGGAAAAAAGCCAAAAGCACTTACTCCTCAGACATTCTTTGACAATTTTACAGCCCAAAATACAAAAACGATCCAGGCGGAATAGGTAACAAAGGGTTGAAGAAATATTGTCTGAACTGTCAGATGCAAACTGGCTGTGTGACATAACCGAGCATCTTGCTCAATTGAATAAGAAGCTGTAGGGACGCAAACAAGTCCCACCCAAAACTTGACCAATATAGTTGTGAACTGAGACAACCCTTATTTTGTTATTTTTGAGTACAGTTACAGTTGTGTGTTCATGCAGACACATAATAGCAATTTCATTACGAATTGAAAATGGGGGACCCTGATGTAAACAAGTCGAAAGTCTTTCTCTGGTCTGCATCCCCTTAACAATTGTGTGTATTGAGCTGTACTGTACTGTACCCATTCTGCAATCTGTTAATTAAAGTTAATTAAACTATCTTCCATTAGTTGGATGTATGGCCTCTGCAAGGTTGTGTGCAGCCATTTGTTTTTGTAACATCTGCTACATCTGTCCCACGTGTTCTTTGCAGCTCACAGTTGTTAGTTCTGCCCCTCTTGACTGTGACAAAAAGGTTTTGAACAAACTTAATGTCATAGCTTGTATTTGATGATATTCTTCTTTGTTATTTACTTGAATGGTTTGATCATTGATTGGTGGAGTAATATGGGGTTCTGATAAACTAAAATTATTTGTTAAAATAACATAAGCTAACATATATTTTTACATTTATGCAAATGAATATGCAATATGTATAACTTGAATAAGTAATAAATACAGAAACACCATGTTTAACAATATGTAAATGTGTAGCTACATTTATTTTACATTACATTAACATTTATACGGTCTTTGGCCCTTTGAGGGCAACCATAATGCTGATGTGGCCCTCTGTGAAAATGAGTTTGACACCCCTGTTCTAGACACTCCAGTACGAAGACAATATCGCCGTATTTTCTCGAAAATAGTGAGAGAGAAAATAAAGATATGATGTCAACGTATCTCCTTCCTTGTAAACAAAATTTTTCTCCACGTCAACTAACAAAACGTCAAGTGGGGTACTACCGAGGCACTTCCTTGTGGTGAAAGCGAGAAGGGAGGAGAGCAGGTGACCACACACCTGCTTATGAAGGTAAGCTGATGAGGGGTGTGGTCAGACTAATACTGGTATTAAAGGTACATTTGTGGAATTTATTCAGTGCGCGTGCACGTACGCGAGGGAGTGCAGTAGTGATGCCAAGCAGAGCCCCTAATGAAACAGAACTGTACTTACAGTAATTTCATTCACTGTAACGGCCGCCTGGTGGTACCAAATCCAGATTTAACTCTGCCATTGGAAAGAGGAGATTTAGCTCAATCCATAGATGTATGACTTGGTCATAATAAGGTAATTTATAGGCCTGATATTCTATATTCAAATTTAAAATTGTATGTGTCGGGCAAAATGTAGCAATGTATCTACAAAAAAACCTGTAAATCATATGCCATTTGTTCATTTGCTTCGATTTTTCGTACACTTGATCTCGAGGAGGTGCGGGTCAATGTTAGCATTGTGTTATTCACCTTCAATTTTTATTATTATTATTAATAAATTATTATTAATAATTATTGATATTCTCCTTTGGTTCATTACAATTTCCTCAAGCATAGTAACAGACACAATACACCCTGAGGTCCATAGATGTCCCTAGATACCAAGAACATGCAAATGGACCTTGTAGAAGTGGAGCAATCTTCCATTTACTTGGGTATGTACTTTTAGGTGAATTTTCTGAAAATATGGCTAGGGCTTAAGAGGTTAAAGAAATGGTGAGATGCTACGAAAATAGGGTAAAAGTAATGTCTCAGTATCCTGCAAGTGCTCTTTTGCTGCTCACATGTTCTAACGACCAACAATACACTATTCAAACACACACCCATCTTTTGAAGGTCACATATAGTTTGTTCCTTTTCAACAAGTTAACCCTTTCACTGCCACACGACAGCCGGTTAACCCTTTCACTAGTCTGTGACAATACAGAAGGTTAGCCCTTTACTATCACACAACCGACGGGATGCGGAGCTAATGATGCTAATGATGGAGCACCGCCGTCGGTTGTGTGATAGTAAAGGGTTAACCTTCTGTCATGTGGCAGTGAAAGGGTTAATGTACTGTAGGTCTCTGAGGTCTTTGAATGTTCTTTTGTTGCTGAGAACACCATTCTAGCTCCAATGAGCTGCTTAGCCGTGGTCCAGAACTGTGTGTGAACTCCTGGCTCATGACATTCAGATCAAACTGTCAAACTAGGCGTTAACTGTCAAACACGAGGTAAGATCCAGAATTACACGCTTTACTTAACTCGCCTAAAAAGTCGTCAAAACTGTATTTTAGATAACCGTTTGGTAGAAAAGGTTTATGAGCAAGCCACCATTTTGTGAAAAACATGCACACATGAATAATTGACGTATGACGGAAAGGCAAATCTGAAAGGCTTGTTGAATCACACATTTTCTGACCTAGGCTGATCAAATTCCCTTCCCAGCCCTTCCCAGAGACAGTCACATTTCTCTCCTCTCCCCAGGCTCCTCAAGGCCGTTCCTACCGCTCTACTGCTCCATGGAGCCCGACGCTGCTATGCTCTGCTTCGTGCCGGTGGCCGGACTATACTCAAATCAACTCGAAATGGATCTAATCAGTGGATTGCAT
>NC_140181.1:13746235-13761235 GCF_963971535.1 Notolepis coatsorum
TACCGTCGCCGCTGAAGGGCTTGTTTTGCAGGCTGAGCGGCGTCATGCCTTCACACTTAACACGTTCACCAGCAGTGCGATTACGTTGCACGCACACAGAGAGACGTGTTGTTATTATTATTGCTGACAAAACATACAGCATCACATTCTCGTTTCCGGTACTTTTGTTCGAACGCAGTCGTGGATATCGAGAGGCAAGTCGAGAGGAAATGGAGGGGCCTTTTTTTTTTGGCTGAGAGGTTTTTGGCTCCGTCGTATGTACAGTAGATGACTGCACACTGTATTGTAATAGAACTTCAGTTCATTTCAGCGCCAAGACCATCTTCCCTCACTCCTCTAATAATTATTGGAAATGTTAAATCCTTTCTGAAACGTCATCCAGCGTGACATTTCAATGGCTCTGTAGTCTCTTATGCTGAACAAAACGTCTTTGTTCGCCAATAATTCATGGTGTCTGAACAGACCCTAATTACTTTCGCCTTCGTTTTAAATAGCCTTTTTGTTTGCCAGCCAGGCACTATGGAGATAACAGCGAAAAGAAGCAAGCATTTATTAATAATACTGAGACCAGCTCATGAATGGGGTTGGCCAAATTCAATTCAACACATCAATTCCGCTCGGGCGTCCGTTGAAGCCACGTGGGTTAATTGAATGCTGGCAACGTTTTTGTTTCCTTTCTCCGTAAAAATGAAGGACGGACGGTTTCCGTCACGCGGACGCTCTCCACCCGTCTTCATCCTGTAAACAAGCCTGGTCTGGAGCCGTCAGTCAACATCTCTCCCTCCTCCTCGACATCAAAAACATGTGATAATCGTACAGTGAGGAGGGGAAGGAGAAAACAGGCCGGTTTGCTGTGCCGAGAGACGATGCTGTCTTTGTCATTGGACTACACTGCGTGACATTTAACAATAAATTGAATTTCTGCCCGTTTACTGAGCCGAGCGTGGGTGTGTGTGTGTGAGGGAGCCGACGACAGCAGGTAAATGAATGCAAATGAAATGGGAATATATGACAAGCATATTAAAGGAAATGCTCCCTCAGATTGTTGAGCCTAATGGCCTTTGCTTTGATTGATTGGACACAGAGGAGCGAGTGCCTGTGGAAACAGACTTGTTGTCACGTTGATTACGGAGACGAATATCTGCTCAAAACCATCTGTTTGTGCCTCTAGACCACCGAAGGCTTCGCCAGCCCACTCTCTGTGTAAGTGTAGGTGAATCAAACGGTCGATGAACAGAACTCCAAAGCCTTCGAGCAGCAAACCGTGTATCGAATCGGAACCCCCGCTGCCAGGAGTTCTTTTTGTTTACTCTGATTTGAAGTTTGAATCTTCCAGTGGAAACTGGCAAGTGTTCTCGGATTGATCGGGAAAAAGGGGTGACTAAACAACACCACCCAGCCTCACAGATGTTTCCCCTCTGATGGAGCCAGCGGGTAGCTATTACCGTAGGATGGCAGACAGAAGACTCTTCAAACATTACCGCAGCTCCGCTGGAACGGAGGGAACGTGGGCACGGTCTGGCAACCAACACATTTGGCTAAAAGTAATAAGGATCTATAGAGAGAAGACGTCTTTTCGTCTTGTAGTAAATGAAACGAGATGAGGCGGGTGCTGGCTGAGGGCTATAAAGGATATAAAGAACCCAGCAACCAGGGCTGGTATTGAGGAGGAGGATCTGTCCTTGAGGCTGGCACTTAAACCAGGTAGTCAGATAACGTTCAGATGGTCTCCCCACGTGAGGGCACAACCGTGCCAATCCCTGCCTCTGTGGTGCTCTGACCTTGAACAAGCCTACAGTATGCGCCCCACCCACCACCTGGGAAAGTTCACTTTCTACATGAACTAGTTCAGTTCACACATTTTAAAATGAACTAGTTCAGTTCATAGTTCATTATTAAAGATGTTGAACTATAGTTCATGGTTTCAAAAATGAACTAGTTTATAGTTCTTCTTTCAATACGTTGCTGCGAGCTATTATTTGTCAAAAGTATTGCCACAACCCATATAGAACCACAGACAGCAATCAGAATACTGGCATTTCCATCACACTGTGATTATTGATCAGTGTTTCTCCTACCACTGCCTTGAAGGGTCGCGCGTAACAAGTCTCTCTCTCCGTGCACAACACCTTTCGGTGTGTGTGTGTGTCAGGGCTGTCTTAAATACTTCGAAGCTTTGTTCGATGGGCATGGGATTTGAATATGAAAATAAAATTCGATTATAAAAAAATAATATATATATATATTTTTTTTTTGCAAAATCAACTCTGCCTCTCTTTGTTAACTACAACAAGCAATGCTGTTTGTTATTTAAGATGAGGTCGCACTGACAGATTTGTGTTCATTGTGCTGATTTTATAAAGCCTCAAATGACGCCTTACAATATTTCATGAAAGCAAAGTGTTTTGTTTGTCTAAGATTTAAAAAAAAAATTCTATACTTAAAAAAATAAGAAATGTATCTCAAAGCTTCGAATTAAAATCGAATCTCGGCCCCGAAGCTTCGAATTCCAAAAAAATATTCGAAGGTCAGCCCTAGTGTGTGTGTGGTCCCGTGTGCCCGTCCCAAATCTGGCACACTTTTGAACAAAGTTATACTGTGATAGAGTGCAGAGAATGAACACGTTCACAATTACGTTCATCTAGCGGAAATACGGTACGTTCAGTTCACGTTCGCCCCAAAATATGAACGAGTTCATTGAACGCGTTCAGGTACATCACTGCTCACTACATAGTTACTTCCAACTCCTGCGTATTGGACTCAGACTTCATTGTCCTCGGGGGGGAATTACTTTTCACATCACTGTATTCATCAGACAATAGTACTGTACATACAACAGCACACAGTAACAACATCCAATGGCAGCCATCAGTACACACTGTTCAGTGAGGCCTTTTGTTTAAGGCTGCTGTGGCTGTGGGCATCAGGCTTCTCCCAAAGTGAGTCCTTCTGTGCCCCAGTGTTCTGTACCTGTGCCCAGAGGGCAGAGGGTACGGTAGTGATTGAGTGTGTGATGTCCTGTTCTGTTGAGGTCACAATGTGTGCCATGGCCATATTGTTTAGGTCTGCGAGGTCGGGTGTGGGGAGACCAATTATCCTGGCAGCGGTGTTGGTTATGCACGTGAGTTTGGCCTGTTGGTAACGGATAGAAGCAGGTGGAACAGTAGAGTGGGATGGGCTGAATAAGGCTCTGGTAAACCAGGAGGAGGAGATGGGGGGCCCGTGTCCTTTAAGCTATACTGTGTATATAGATAGTCTTTTCACCATCAACAACTGAAATAGCCACCACTAATATATTAAAGCTGCTGTGGGTATCTTGGAAGGGGGTGGGTGATTCATGATTGCGGTCAAATGTACACAAAGCTGTCCTTTTTTAACCCTATGGCTCAGTCTTTTGGTGCATGTCTGAGAATATATATTGCATAAAAAAAGTAGTAAAACAATTTGTTTTTATACCTTATTGATGCATTGTTTCTGGTCCGCCATGTTGCTTAGCTCTGGCCTCTGGCATTAGTGTGATTGACAACTGGCCAATGAGGTACAGGCCAACCAACTGGCCAATGAGGTACAGGCCAACCAACTGGCCAATGAGGTACAGGCCAACCAACTGGCCAATGAGGTACAGGCCTCACCCGGCCAACTTATTCCCTGATTGCGCAAAACTTTGTCAAACGACCCTACTCATCTGTGACTCATCTGTAAATAAATATAAAGTACTAATCAACCACATTTAGTTATTGCCATAAGTAATATATTTACATATTATATTGAAAATGTACAATGTGTACACATTACAAATGCGTACATGTATTAAATACTTGTAGTATTGCTGTGTGTGTCTCAGGGTGGGCGAGTGGGTTAGTATAGTGGTGAGAGCAGTTGCTTGCGACCACAATGATTGTTGGGTGGACTCCAGTTTGCAGCATTTGCTGATACAAAACCTCATTATATTACTTATATGACACTTAAATATATTACTTAATGCTATAACATAACATACATTATATACCTTTTTTCCTTGTGGTCGATCAGTGCTTTATTTTTACGTTTTCTGACGAGGCTGTTTATTATTATAATTTTTTTCAGTTTATTTGATCAGGGACAGTGCATATCAATCAACAGTTATACTTTTATGAATTAATAAAAATGAAAAACTGTAAATATGAGCAGGGTTGCTAGTTTTCAGTTGTAAAATGGAGATCTTGGATATTGGCACTTGAAGTTTTCCTCTCTCCCTGCCGGCCGCGGTGCCTGAGCAGATGAGTCCCTCTTCATGTGGGAGTGCTTTGATGGGTTGAAAGGTCAGCAGGCTGAGGGTCATGGGAAGAAGCCTCGCACAGTTTATTTAATTTTTTTTTATCCACTTTTTCTCCTCCTGTTTTTCTGTGGTTTTTTCTCCCATCCCAATTTAGTCGTTATGCCAATTCCCCCCTCCCCTTCCTGGTCGTTGCTCGCATGTGCCCCCCACTGGTCGGTCTAGGGAGCCCTGAAGTCTATCAGATGCTTCCTCCGAGATATAGGAGACAGCCAGCAGCATCTTTTCACCTGACAGCGTGGACTCTCATTGGTGAGGTGTAACGTGTGGGAGGTCACACTACCCTCACCATCTCCCTCCCTCGCTGTGCAGGCTCCCTGACCTACCTGTAGGAGTCGCTGTTTACAACGACCAGAATACCACCCACCGGCTTCCCTCCCGCTGACTCTGCCAATTGAGCCAGTATGACGGCCGGCCAAGCCGGAGGCACCGCTGACAGCCGGATTCGATACCAGTGTCTCTTGCGTTGGTGACGAGCGCTTAGTCACTTGGTCACCACTAGTCTCACTGTTAAAGGCTCGTTTTTAATAATTGTATTGCTGTATTTTGTGGCTGTACAAATTTGTTTTACGTCGTTGGTAATGTTTATATACTGTACACTGGAGAAAAACTTTTCTTGTAAAGTTCTAAAAGGTTTATTTTTCAAATACAGATCAATCTAAGAATCTGGGTCAATATATCCATTGATATATTCAACACTGATATGGTTAAAAATAATAATTATTATAATAGAAATCCCAAGCTGTCAATCAAAAACACACGTCCATTTGAAAAGAGAACCGCAGCTCTCGAGCATTCTGGGTAAGCTGGCTAAAGTATGTAAAGTAAAGTATCTGGACTTAGCCTAGAGATCTATGGTGCATAATCGTGTATGAATCATACTGTACCTACCTGACTGGCAGCTAGCCTGTTAAAGCCCCAATATGGATTTTATTTGAATGTATTGACAATATATAAGAGTAGGTTATATCTGGGAAAATCTGTGTTGATGGAAAATAAGTTATAACCCATTTTAACCAGCATACATTGCCAATATCAACAAACCTTTTACAGACATAAAATACATGGAAATAGTCAAATCCATTGTCTCATGCTAATCTTTGTGTCATTAGCTTAGCCAATCAACTAGAGAATGAAAATATGTCTTCATTCCTATTTATCTTTTTCATTTTTGATGGCGGGAGTCATGCATTTGTTTACAGGTTTACATTTGGATCCCTGACAGTGCCTTTAAAAGCTAAAGCATGTCGCTGCTGCTGGAGGTAAAAGCCATCATCCGGACGAATTAATTTGACAGAGTATCACCTCCTTTCTATTCTGGGCTCTTCCTTCTGCTACTCAGGGTGGATCTGGCCTCAGCCTCTCACCGAGCTCCTTTGAGCTGCTTGAACGACAGCTCTCAGGATCCTCACCCGGATAATCATGCAATCAAAATTAATTATTTGGCTTCGGCAGGTGCGGAGCACTGAACACGCGGGAGCATTTTGCAACAATGCTAATTTGAGTCTTATTTGGCTCATTCAGCATCTATGCATCGCTGCGGGAATTGTTATTTCAGGACGAGAGTGTATTTTTGAATATTTTGGTAATGGGCTGTAATTTACCAGATGATAATTCCATGCAGACGTTTATTGGTGACAGTTTAGTTTAGTAGATCGGTGGTGGTCGGCGCCAACCCTGCTGTGGATCATTCACAGCCTTTCGATTTACGCACAGAGCAAATTAAATTGTTGTGTATTTCCCCAGTAGATTTAAGATCGTTTGTCGCAGTGAATTGGCACCACTTTCAGATTCAGCCATAGTGAATAGGTAGTCTACACCCAGTCGCAGTAACAGAATGTACTATAGTGACGTATAGCCACAGTAACAAGTCAAAGGGAGATACTAGAAAACCCAAATGAAAATGCACTACCAGCTATCTGGTAGGGGGGGGCGTGAGTAAATGATTAATCGATTACTCACGGCTATGAGAAAACTCTATCTTAAATTATTTAAACTCGATGTTAAATTATTTACTAGGACGCACTTTTTTTTACGATGCCAGCTTGTGAGAATTCGTTGTAGCCAGCTAGTGTTGATGCTATTCAACGGGTGGGGCTAGTCAAAGGACTGAACACAGGGACAAGTTAAACATCAATTAATTTAATACAACAGGTCGTTTTGACGGCGCGCTGCCGATTAAAATCAGCAGCTCTTCCTCCTCATCGTCGATTGCCTGTAGCTGCATCTAACGTTAAAACTAACCTAAAGTTAGTTGTTCACCAACAATCTCAACATTTGTTTTAGCGTTAGCTAAAGTGGTCCGCTCATAGATAGGTTCCGCTAGCAATGACAACAATACTTCCGGTCAAAATAAAAGAGCAAAGTCTAAAACACCGGAAAAGACGTTTATTTTGTACAGCGTTTTCCTCCACGAGTACTCGAGTACACCATGCGATCAATCAATCTGGATTTTTTTTTGTAAAATGCCCATCCCTACTATCTGGTGCTGCACTGAAGACCCAAAAATGGTAGGAAATGATGAATGTACTAAAGATAATTTGGTGAAACTGTGTGTACGTGATGTTGCATAAATACTCTACATCCATGATAATTGATTGATTCATGATTGAAAGTTGAATTTGCCGCCTTTCGATTGTCACCCTACTCAACCTATTGTGTGCTTCCAGTCTCGAGTTACAAGACGAAACATACGACGAGCGTCGTTTGACAATCCATTCGGACAAGTGACCACGTCCGGTTTGTCGGGTCCTGAACGGACCAGTCACTGCTGATGGTGAAAATTATTGACCACCTTTGTAGCCAATGAAATTCTGGAGCTGATCGCAACGAGAAAGGGGTAGAAGACTAGAGCCTCGGAATCTATGGAAGCGGACGGCCATGTTGGATAATCATGCCGAATTAACGCCGGTACACACATTACAAAAAAAATTTAAATAGCATAAAATATACAGTAAATAAATACAGTAAAAATATACTGAAGTCTACAGGTGTAATATTGCACAGTGCTGTTTAAAAAGTAAGAGTCCAGGAAGATGGTAACTGTCACTCTGTGCTCAGTGATGCAGTGAGGCACAGTGATGCATTGTATAAAGTCTGATGGCTGTTGGAATGAAGGACTTTGTGTGCCGTTCAGTGCTGCATTTAGGCAGTGTGAGCCTATAACATGCTCCTCCTGTCAGCCAAGTCTGTGTATAGTGGGTGGGAGGGGTTTTCCCTGATGGCCTGGAGCTTAGCAAGGTTCCTCCTCTCCGCCACCCTCGCTAGAGTCCAGCTCCACCCCAACCACGCTACTGGCCTTCTTGACCATCTTATCCAGCCTGTTTGTGTCCCCTGCTCTCAGTTCGCTGCCCCAGCAGGTCTGTTATATATATCCGTTCAGTCTGTTTTTGAGTGAAGGTTCTTAAGATAGAGAGAAATTAGATTTTTCAATTGCCTCTCTGCTGTTTAGTTCAGCACCGTGGGCAGCGCCAAACAAGCCACAGCGCCGCTGTCCCAGCTGAAACGTATAAAAGGGAACCTGTGTTGAAAAACCATTGTGCCCCCCCGAGAACATTTTATGCCCCCCCACTAATTAGTTTCTGCAGTCTGGTCTGATGTGAGTACACAAAACATTTACTTCAGTGTGTTCAAACCTTTTTAACTCCTTTCAAAAGAGACCATATACTCATGCATGTGCTATAAGTATAACATATAATAAATCGCAAATTACTTTGGGTATGCAATCGTCAGGCGTGTTGTGCAAAACTAGCCCCATTTTAGCGCGATGCATATGTGGTTAAAAGCAATAAGGCATAAAATCTCACGAGATTGTGTTACATTAAGAGCAGAAACAACAACAGAAGACTTTCCAAGGACCTCAGAAGACCTTTCTAAAGAACCAGCCTGTGTCTGTGTTGTCGTGAAGAAAGCTACACCGTGCGCCAGAGATGACGACACTATCCTCTGTGCCTGTTCTCGTCCTCATAGGCAAGAGAGGGGCAGTATCAGCAGGTTTGCTACTGACCCAGGTGCCCCCTAGGCCTGAGGCTCTTAACCCATTCACTACCACGCTACAGAAGGTTAACCCTTTCACTACCACACTACAAAAGGTTAACCCTTTCACTACCACACTACAAAAGGTTAACCCGTTCACTACCACACTACAGAAGGTTAACCTTTCAATACCACACTACAGAAGGTTAACCTTTCACTACCACACTACAGAAGGTTAACCTTTCACTACCACACTACAGAAGGTTAACCTTTCACTACCACACTACAGATGATTAACCTTTCACTACCACACTACAGAAGGTTAACCCGTTCACTACCACACTACAGATGGTTAACCTTCTATAGTGTGGTTGTAGTGAAAGGGTTAACAATAGCAAGTCAATAAGAAGAAGAAGAAGAAGAAGAGGAAGGGTTAGGGAGGAAGACAAAGAAACAGAAATGATCCTGTTGCACGACTATCTTTGAAACAGGTGACTTCACGAGAGCCCTCTTCCTGGTTACTAGGCAACCATCATTAGTGTGCTCCCGTTAGAGGGGGGGAATAATGGGAGATATGAACCCTGGCTCCTCACCCAAAGTGAGACTTCTGCTCAGAGGTAATTAGCTCCCGTTTAGGGACAGCCAGCACACTCGTCTATGATGAAACGCTAATGTGGCATGCACATATTACATGAGACAGAGTAGACTAACACGTTTTGCTGTGTTGACTTGTGGATGACTTGGTATGTCATTGGGAGTAGAAATATGAGATTATATAGACTTCAAATATATATATATAAAAAATATATATACTAAAACAACAACAACAAACAACGAAGGCACTTCCCAGGCTATACCGTTTACAGCATGGCTGCCCTCTTAGTTGATTTGTTTAGTTAAACCGTTGATTTGGTCTTAGTTAACCAAGACTCTGTTGTGACTCGTTTTTATTGACGATTGCAATCCTTGACTCCTGAAGCCATGTGTGACATTTGAAAAAAGAGTATACGATTGCTATCTGGGCGAAATGTTTTAATGTTCAATATGCCATAAGTAGTGCTTTTTCCTTTAGATACCCACTGATTTAGTTGTAGTTCACACTGTCGCTGCCATGGCGATACTGAAAAGGCTTTTGTGCCGTCCGTTGCCTTGGATATGAAGTCCATATATAAAGAAGATGAAATGGGAGAGGCATGAAGATATGATGTTAATATGCCATTGCAGAGAAAACTCTTCACTCAACAACACAGTTTAATTCAAGGCGTATTCGAAGAATAGAAGACAATGGGCACACAGAGCTGTATTAGTTTAATCCAGAATGTGCTAAATCTTAGGCCTATTTTCGTTTAGGGTTGGGTTTAGATAAAAGAATATTGACCAGTCGTTAATGCCTGGGGTTAATACAAGTCTCATACAAGTTGCTTAAAGAGGACACTATATGTAGCTGTCCAAGGTCCTGAATGCCAGTTGTATCTATTTACATGATTGTTTTTGGCCCGCTTTCAGTAGCCTAATTAGATGGGTAAGTCAAGGTCCTCTTGTACGTAATGACTTAGGGGTCACACACGCACGCACACGCACACGCACACACACACACACACACACACACACACACACACACACACACACACACACACACACACACACACACACACACACACACACACACACACACACACACACACACACACACACACACACACACACACACACACACACACACACACACACACACACACACACTGCATCACCCAGTAGCCCCATAGATTAGCCTGTTTTAATCAGGTTTGTTTGAGGAGAGCATGGCTCGAGTCAGACGTGCAGCTGGCACCGAGAGGAGCTAGACAATTGAATTAGGCCCCATAGTAGCCCATGCAGTAGGTAGCCTACTCTGGTCATTTGCCTCTAGAAGTGGGCATTGATTGATGGATATGGCTCGTTAGTGGCAAGAGAAAAGAGAAACCTGTACTCCTGTCCACTGCAATCAAGAGAGAGAATCAAGTATGGCCATACGGGTCTACTGGACGGGGCTTTGTGACATCCGGAGGAGACAAAAGAAATGACACACAGCCACATAGAGTGGTTGTGGAAAGACTTGGAGGAGGAAAAACAAGAAGCATTGCGTTGCGAGATCGATAGCATGTGAGAGCTGTGAAAGTGGCCTCATCTCGGCGGCAGAGACAGCGCCCTCCCCTCCACTGTGTGTGGTTCACTTGATCAATCTTTGTCATCGGTCCTTCCACCGCAGCGAGCGCCCGACACTGACAGGCTCATCTCGGCCTGTACTTAGGAAGCGAGCGGAGCGCTCCCTGGGTCTCGCTGGGTCCGTCCGGGGAACCAGTGTTCCAGGAGTCGTCTTGTCTGCGTGCGGGGCGCCATCTGGCATATATCCACATCGAGAAGGAAGTCCATAAACAGTTTCCATAATAATAATAATAATAATTAAAAAAAAGCGACAGTATGTTTCTATACACAATTTAAGCCGGTTTGAGCCCCCCCCCCCCTTTAATCCATTACACTTAGAACTTATCTTTGAAATTAATGCTTTTGAAAATGGGGTAGGAATGAATAACAATCCTGTGCCCAGCCCCCCGCCCCCCGCCCCCCTATAAACACACACACACACAACCACTCAGGCAAACTGGCAGAACTGTCTGAACACACACTACCACTGGGGGGGGGGTTTGTACCACTGAAGGGCCCACGATGATGAAGATGGTCATTGTGGATAAACACGTGATTATCGTGAATCTCGCCGCGACGACGTGTAACTTGTCTTTCCGCCGGAACAAGAAGCTTCACAAAAGAAAGGCCAAGTGCTTCCTGAGAAGTGACTGATGAGGCCCCGGCTGCTGGCTAGAACGACCTCATGAGTGAGTGCACGTCTGGTCTAGAACGACCTCATGAGTGAGTGCACGTCTGGTCTAGAACGACCTCATGAGTGAGTGCACGTCTGGTCTAGAATGACCTCATGAGTGAGTGCACGTCTGGTCTAGAACGACCTCATGAGTGAGTGCACGTCTGGTCTAGAACGACCTCATGAGTGAGTGCACGTCTGGTCTAGAACGACCTCATGAGTGAGTGCACGTCTGGTCTAGAACGACCTCATGAGTGAGTGCACGTCGTGTCTAGAACAACCTCATGAGTGAGTGCACGTCTGTCTAGAATGACCTCATGAGTGAGTGACGTCTGGTCTAGAATGACCTCATGAGTGAGTGCACGTCTGGTCTAGAACGACCTCATGAGTGAGTGCACGTCTGGTCTAGAACGACCTCATGAGTGAGTGACGTCTGGTCTAGAACGACCTCATGAGTGAGTGCACGTCTGGTCTAGAACGACCTCATGAGTGAGTGCACGTCTTGTCTAGAATGACCTCATGAGTGAGTGCACGTCTTGTCTAGAACGACCTCATGAGTGAGTGCACGTCTGGTCTAGAACGACCTCATGAGTGAGTGCACGTCGTGTCTAGAACGACCTCATGAGTGAGTGCACGTCTGGTCTAGAACGACCTCATGAGTGAGTGCACGTCTTGTCTAGAACGACCTCATGAGTGAGTGCACGTCTGGTCTAGAACGACCTCATGAGTGAGTGCACGTCTGGTCTAGAACGACCTTATGAGTGAGTGCACGTCTGGTCTAGAACGACCTCATGAGTGAGTGCACGTCTGGTCTAGAACGACCTTATGAGTGAGTGCACGTCTGGTCTAGAACGACCTTATGAGTGAGTGCACGTCTGGTCTAGAACGACCTCATGAGTGAGTGCACGTCTGGTCGGGGGTCCAGGGGCTGGGATCTGATCCGGCGAGGTGCTGATTTAAGGGGAAACTCCAGTCTATTGAACAAGAGACGAATCATCACCTGCTCTTAGTGACGCAACACCCCCCCCCCCCCCCCCCCCCTCCCCCAAGCTTAATCAGCTTGTTGTTGTTGAGCCAGAAGTGGCTCCACCTCCCCGTTCACGTCTAGTATCCATCATGAACAGAGCAGAGGGCCTGGAGACGGGGCAGAGAGACGCAGCGTGGAGACGGAGGGCAGCGTGGGCCGTGTTAAGCAGCGCTGCCGAGTCCACGACGTGAGCAGGGCCACCAGTCCAAGCCACGGAGGAGCAGTGAGGTGGTACCACACGCCCATGCACAAGCCATACCGCCCATGTGCCAGTTCGATGTACGGCCAGTATCCACTGTGACATCATCAGTTCTCAAAATGTCTAATCTAACACGTGATACACATGAGCGGTGAACGTGGAGGAACAGTTCTCATTGTTCAAGGGCCCATCTGACGCCTATCAACGTAACACTTAACACATCCAAGGGCCCATCTGACGCCTATCAACGTAACACTTAACACATCCAAGGGCCCATCTGACGCCTATCAACGTAACACTTAACACATCCAAGGGCCCATCTGACGCCTATCAACGTAACACTTAACACATCCAAGGGCCCATCTGACGCCTATCAACTTAACACTTAACACATCCAAGGGCCCATCTGACGCCTATCAACGTAACACTTAACACATCCAAGGGCCACCTGACGCCTATCAACGTAACACTTAACACATCCAAGCAACTTTGTGACAAATCAGATGGGCTTCAAACAAAGTGAACTGTTCCTTTAAGCTTATTACATGCATCGTGTAAACAGCGTGTCACCTGTTAAGGACGATCTCCACATTTTGTGTGACAAAATGTTTGTGGTTGAAGTGAGATATCATACTGTATGTTGCCACAAATTGACCGAGTACTGTATCATCATGTGACGGTTGGCCGGGAATTTCTCTGCCAGTCCCAAGGCCTCCTTGAACACAAGTAGAACTCCATTCACCGCTGCTGTTAAAGACAATCACTCGTTAAGCCGGGGGAACGAGTAGTCCACATGGTAAGTGCTATCTGCAATTAATTTGGACATTTTAATCAGCCTGCTATTCAGAAGTGAACAGCGTTGAGTATCGTCAAGAGGAGGCCGTCCTCAGCACTCAGGTCCGATGATGACGCGATGACGCGATGAATGATGATCAGCAAAATAATATCTCCGAAGCCCACATGCTACCAGAGCAATCTGATTGCTTTTCCCTCTCTGTGGAGTGAAACACTAATTGCACTTAAAAGAGTAGCTTCGCCTCGCCGTAATCAGTCACAGAGGTGTTTGTTGTAACGCTCGCCACTAAGGGAAGTGCATGTCATCACTGAGCTCGACGAGCATGCGTGTGCACCGTGCATGGGGCAACGACCCACCCAACACGGACCTTATTGTGTTAAGCACATGATATGTACGACCCACAGTGAAATGTATTTATACAAGGTGACACCAAACAATCTGTGCTACAGCATCGCTATGGTTACTACTAGATACCCACAACACGTAGCGGTGCAATGACTCAGCGCACAACAAATCAGTGGAGTTATTCCAGTTGACCTTCTGATGGCAGCTAGGACGTAGCACGCCTAACGTACTATAAATACCTTGTGGAGGATGACTGCGACACCAGGGAACACCAGGCGATTCGGCTCTATCTTCGTATCAATCAGGATCACAACTCCACTATCTAAACTGTCCATTCCAACATGTTGCTGAGGACCATTTTGTTGTTTGGGGTTTCTATATTATTTTGCCATATATATATATTATACAACTTTTCACCCTCAAACCATGCAGGGAGTAGGTGTGCTGTGCTATGCCTTAACGGGGCACTTCACCAAAAAAAATGCTGGTTTATTACACATTCGAAATCCAAAAGTGAGTTTGAATATGGCCATCGGTGATGTCATCGGGGACACTGAATCCTTGTGTTAATCACAGCTCCATGCAATGTCTCATAGGGACACTACCTCATTTCATTGAGCTGTGATTAACCCGGCACAAGGAGTCAGTGTCCCCGACGACATCACTGGTGGACATTTACTCTCAATAACTGACTAAATTAATGTGTGCAAAATATTTCGTTTTGGATATGCATGAGATGATGTGCTAAATAAATCAGCATTGTTTTTTTTTTGGTGAAGTGCCCCTTCAAAGTAGGACGTTCTCTCTCTCTCTCTCTCTCCCCCCCCCCCCCCCAGCTGTTTTAATTTCCCTGTGTTTGCACTTGTCATCTTCGTACTCGACTACATCGATTCGGCTCGAGCTGTTGGAAGCCGTAACGACATTGTAACTCTAGTCCTCTCTCTCTCTCTCTCTCTCTCTCTCTCTCTCTCTCCTCTCTCTCTCTCCTCTCTCTCTCCTCTCTCTCTCTCTCTCTCTCTCTCCTCTCTCTCCTCTCCTCTCTCTCTCTGTGTGTATACATGGCTTTTATACGATAGATAGAGCTCATTACGCAAACTGTGCCCTGTGCCATTCAATAGGCCTGGCACGACGCCAGAGAGCCTCCTCTGTTGCCATATTATCGAGACATGCTCCCAGACAATAAGCTGAGCAGACACTCGGGAGAGAACGTGGAGTTCTCTGTTCTTCATGCGACGGTCTGGAGCGGAACACCGTGGAATAAACTGTACCTTGTGATTTAACCCTTTCACTGCCACACGACAGAAGGTTAGCCCTTTACTATCGCACAACCGACGGCGATGCTCCATCATTAGCATCATTAGCTCCGCAAATGCGGAGCTAATGATGCTAATGATGGAGCATCGCCGTCGGTCGTGTGATAGTAAAGGGCTAACCTTCTGTATTGTCACAGTGAAAGGGTTAACCGGCTGTCGCGTGGCAGTGAAAG
>NC_140181.1:13763735-13771527 GCF_963971535.1 Notolepis coatsorum
AGGCCAGCCCATATCTATTACAGAGATACAGTAGGCAATTAAGTCACTACAAATTGGCAAATTGCCCCCGTCCAGACGGATACACTGTGGACTTTTACGAGACATTCTTCGCCCTCCTTTCTCCAGCTTTGCAGAGTATGTATAATGAGGCAATCTCCGACCGCCGTCTTCCTGACACCCCATCAGAGGCCACGATCACTCTTATTCTTAAAAAAGACAAAGCCCCTACTTTGTAACAGGTCCTACTGAGGCCCTGCCCACCTCACTTTTAAATGCACATCTTAAGATCTCACCTGAAGTTCTCGCCCTCCGCCTGTAGCGGGTGATGCCTCTCTCAGAGTCTAGACCAACAGGCTTCATGCTCGGTAGACAGTCATCTCGTCACAATACCAGAAGGCTCCTGAACATTCTTAACATGTCCTATAGCTCAAATACTCCAGAGATGGCGGTGTCGCTTGGTGCGGAAAAAGCTGTGGACGGGGTGGAATGGAGGTATCTCTTTCATGCTATGTCGAGATTTGACCTTTGGGAGGACTTTATCTCATGGATTAAGCTATTGTACTCTCACCCGGTGGCATCAGTACAAACAAACAATATGTAGTCACTCTCTTTTCCTCTACACACCAAGGCACAAGGCAGTCATTCGTATTACCTCAGAGCAGTTTAGTAAATATTCTGTATATAACTTAACCAAAAAGAGTGAACTACTACCAGCTAATTCAATGGCAGGACAGCTTCCTGGCTCCATTTTAATGGGCGGAGGGTGGGTTTCGATATTTAGGAATCTTCATAACGTCTATATCCAATATTTTTGGTAAGAACTTTACTCCATTGATTAAATTGCAGCTCCCCACATGTGAAGGTGGACTTACCCTCCCTGACTGTACACAGCACTACTGGGTAGCCAACGTTGAAAAACGTCCATACTGGATGGTCAGCAATACGGACAATCTACCTGCTTGGGTTTATTTGGAAAAGGCAGCCTCACAACTCTCTCAAAATATGGATCCAAATTAGGAAACACTTTGACCTGAACAGATCTTTGAATCATGCTCCAATACTACTCTTTTTAACCCTCCAATCACCCTTGTCGCAATTCTGGTCAATAGCCTTTTCACGTGTGTTTGTGGATAGCGTTGGCTAGATTTTATGTATATGCCAAATAAAGTAGCTCAGTATCACATCTTGGACTCACATTACAATAATCCATCTTTGTTTTTTTTTCAAAAATCACTATTAACCTTTTGATTGCCAGCAGGGGGTGCCCTAGATAGCCCGTTGAGTGCCAACGCTCTTGTAATTTTTTGGCCTATTTATGAATCGTTTTCAAATAAATGCTAGATTATCGATAGTACTTATGCACGCTATAGAAGCGGGCTGAAAAATCGATCATCCATTTCCTGATCAGCACACACACACACACACACACGCACACACACACTGATATATAGGTGAAAATAGCTTCTGATTATCCTAAGAAAAACTAAAAATAGATTCCTTACCTTAGATCAGATGTTCTCCAAAAAATATTATTCCAATTCCTGATCGCCATTCCAAATATCGATCGTGTGTCGAAGTGCATTTCCTGTCAGCTGTCACAAGGGGCAGAGTAGCTAACTGTTATAGTGAGTGAGTGAGTTACTGGATGAGTGAGTTAGTGACATTGCTGGTCATAGATGTGCTTTGCATCTAAAAAGAAGCCATCTTTGTAACAAGGATAAGTTCAGCGACTGATAAACCTACAAAACAACAAATATCTCAGAGATGGAGTTACAGTACATAATGTCCAATGGCAGATCAAAGAGAATGCAACGGCTGGTATTCCAGAGAGAGAGAGAGAGAGAGAGAGAGAGAGAGAGAGAGAGAGAGAGAGAGAGAGAGAGAGAGAGAGAGAGAGAATGCATTTGAACTATTTAGCTTCTGAAAAGTGTGGTGCAATCAACCTGCTCTTCATGACATATTATTCTCTGCAAGACCGCCTCCCACGGGGCCCCCCAGCCACTGGGCCCCCCAGCCAGTGCACAGAGAGCAGAGGGGGGTGGAGAAACACACATGCTCACAGGTACAAGCACGTACAGTAGGCACTTGTATTAGAATACAGTAGCATGGTCTGTAGACACATGTACTGTAAGCCACTCGATCTGAATCACACATACATCAAACACTGGCAACGTTTCAGTATGATTTTGCGGATAAAAACATGGGCCTCATTCAACAATACTCTCTTATTATTTTTCTTATATTCTTGCTTACCTGTCTGTTAAGAGAACAATAAGAAAAGCCACCACACATTCATCAAGCCGTTCTTAAAGTCCAAACCCAGGTTTTTTGAATGGTGAATCCCACTCATTCTAAACTGGATGCGCGTTCTCACGCAAGTCATTTGCATACAGAGACACGCCTCCCGGGCTCATTATAATACGAGAGCCGTGGGTCTGCATCGGATCCCCCGGCCGTATTCAAGCGCTGGAGCGTTTTGCGATGGATCAAAATTAGATAGGAATCAATGTATTGTCATCATACAGCACCTATAGCTATATAGTGGAATATACTGTATTAATATAGTAATATAATAGTAGTTGGCCTAGTTGCACGCTTCTGGCCACCTCCCGCAGTGCGTGCATACACATGTACTGTATACAGTACGTGCAAAATGAATCGTTCCAGCAAAGTACTGTAGGCTTTGTCAATACTGAACGACTGTGCGTTGTCAAGAGCCAATCACACAGGTTGCCACTCATCTGGCTCTGCAAATAGATCTGGAGTCTGAATATCTCCGAATAATCACTGGCAAGTGCGCATATAGTGCGTGCTCCAAGTCAAACTGGATGACACATCTCTCTCAAATCCATTCTGAGAACGGAACGCAGTGCCCGCGACGCGGGTCTTCATTGATTAATTGATTGGAAATTGTATTAACAGATAGCAGAATGGGTACAATACAGTACAGCTCAATACACACAATTGTTAAGGGGATGGAGACCAGAGAAAGACTTTCATCTTGTTTACATCAGGGTCCCCCATTTTCAATTCATCATATGACACACATGACATACAGATAGACAGTACTGCTACATCTATACATTTATGACATACCAGATCATACAAATACAGTACTGTTTGTGATACAAAAAGAGTAAAAAATAAATAAAGAGAGAATATACATTTGATGTAGAAACTGTACATTGGAAGAGGGGGGGGGGGGGGTTGGGTAGGTGGGGTGGGGTGGGGGCGGGGGGAACTGTACATTGGAGGTGGTTGGGTGGGAGGGGTGGGGTGGGCGGGATGGGTAGGCGGGTGGGGGTAACTGTACATTGGATTATCGACGAAACCTACTTGGTCCAAGAAGAGGGTCTCATGTATTACTGGGTTTAAGTCAGTTGTTTTATTTATTTATGTTTTACTGTTTGCATACGAGGTGGTCCGCAAATGTTCTTGATAACAATCTAGTGGTCCGCATAAAACAGAAGTTTGGGAACCACTGATATAGACTATCTCTAAATATGTGTTCTATGCTACATATACAGTACTGCATATCTGTATGTCATGTCATAAATGTCATGATATATATCTGTATATCTGTATGTTGTGTATGTCATAAATGTCATTATGAATTGAAAATGGGGGACCCTGATGTAAACAAGATGAAAGTCTTTCTCTGGTCTGCCTCCCCTTAACAATTGTGTGTATTGAGCTGTACTGTATTGTACCCATTCTGCAATCTGTTAATAAAATATTGAATCAATCAATGGCCTGGGAGGCCAGAGCATAACTGTTCTAACAGCAATATATAAATTCTTTTTTTTTGGGTAAGAATTTCTTATTTCGGTAAGAGTGCTCTCGACCACTCTTAAAATTTGTTCTTGCCTGAGAAAAAAGCAACAATAAGAAAACTTAGCTGAATCCCAGGTAAGAACAAAGTAAGAGGAAATGCTAGTTAAGAACGAAATCTGTTCTTATATCGCGTCATGCATGAGGCCCATTGGTCCTTTGTAAATATCTTTTTTTACAAATCAAATTTACAAAAATCCTCCTCCAGATTCCTGAATGTGTGAAACGGTCTCCGTAAGTGGCCAAAATCTTCGCAGCTGGGTTCCCATGAATGAAACACGTCACTCATTCTTGAACTGCAAAGCGGGTTCTCGTACACCTGAATTTACATACAGACACGCCCAGCCAGCTCCTTATAAGGCGAAGGAGGCATGTGCAAAATGGCGAGGGCCGTGTGCAAAACAATGAAAGGGTCGGCATTGCATCTGCACCTTGCTGACCCTTTCAACAGGTAGCAAGGAAGCGATTTGCGACTGATCTCAAAATGAGATTAGATTAAATGTATTGTCATTATACAGCACAAGTACAATACACCATCCAAACAGAGTGGATAAATAAATGTTCCCGAAATAATAAAGGGGCTTTAGTGAGGCAGCCTCAGCGTGCGAGCACACACACACAACACGCATACTGTATACGTGCGAAATTAATTGTTCCAGCAAAGTAGGCTTCTATTATTCTAATGACTTGTTTTATTAGGTATTATAGTAGTAAGTCCTACTGTAGAACATGACATTGACTTATCAAGTCGTTCAGTATTGACATTACTAAATGAGATGCCATGCTAATATGCCATGTTCTACAGTAGGACTTACTACTATAATACCTCATAAAACAAGTCATAATAAGTCATAATAGAAGCCTACTTTGCTGGAACGATTAATGTTCCACGTATACAGTAAGTGTGTGTGTGCATGTGTGTGCACTGAGGCTGCCTCAATAAGCCGTTTCTCCACCCATTTATTTAGTTCTAGCAATAGGCATACATCAAACCAACAATAAATTATATAATAGAGAAGAAGACAGTATATGGCATATTAATACAGTATATTCCACTAAACAGTAGCTATATCTATGGTGATCGGTTTAGTTCTTATTTATTTAGTTTGCAATGTGTGTGTGTGTAATGCTCACAATGCCTCATTGAGTCAGGACTATACATGCAAAACATAATTGTTAATGATACAAATATTGTCGTATTTATTATCATTATAATAATTGAATTCCACGGATGTCTGTAGTATCGGCAATCCCCAATGACTTGTCCCAGAGAAAGCTGTTGAAATGCCTTTTCGAGTATGTAAATCGAATTTACAATACGAAGCCGTTCGAGAATGCTGAATAAGTACATAAATCGAGTTACGAAGGAATTCTTCTCGGTAACTTTTTACGTATGTCCGTTTGAGAATGAGGACCATTGTCTGCACCACCACACTGCCTTGCCAACTACAGTGTATTATGGCACAGATCGAACTGAATCTTTCTAGCACATAAACACGCATGCACAGACAGAGAGAGAGAGAGAGAGAGAGAGAGAGGAGAGAGAGAGAGAGAGGAGAGAGAGAGAGAGAGAGAGAGAGAGAGAGAGAGAGAGAGAGAGAGAAAGGGAGAGAGAGAGAGAGAGAGAGAGAGAGAACAACAATTACACACTGTTCTGTATTGATGAAAGTGGCCTTTGTGTGACCTTTACTAACCAGAAGGCCCTGTCTCCCTTCAGATTTCAAACAGCCATCAGTAGATAGATAGAGAATACCTCAACGATGCTTTTGCGCACTCTGAACAACAGGCGCTCCTTTGAATAGTGGCGTCTTTTTATCAATGCTCTTACAAGGGCTGACCTTTGTTTCACCTCCGAAGAGCGCATCTTAAGAGAGATGGAGTGTGTTGTGTGCGTGCGTGCGTGCGTGCGTGCGTGCGTGCGTGCGTGCGTGCGTGCATGTGTGTGTGTGTGTCTGTGTGTGTGTGTGTGTGTGTGTGAGAGCGAGGTGAGTGTTCCCTAGGGAATGACTTGACTAATACCTCATAAACAATTCATGAACTCGGGAGTTTAAACGTGCTCAACAACGACTTCCTGGAGGTTCACAATTGACTTGCTATTTACTTAATGCACTTCCGAACGCCTCAGTAGGCTCTTGTGCCCGTGCCCTGAATATGTACGTTTCAGCGGTGTGTGCCACTTGAGGCATTGTTTTTTCCATCACGATAGTAGTAGCGGAAAAAACATGCTAAAACCATCAGTGCCATGTTTTAAATTGGATGATACCATGGTGTTACCATGGTGTTATGACAGTTATGGTATTACAATTAGCACAAAACAAACAAAAACATACCACGCAGTACCAACATACTGTACCATAGTAAAATCAGAAAATACCAACCAGTACCAACATACTGTACCATAGTAAAATCAGAAAATACCAACCAGTACCAACATACTGTACCATAGTAAAATCAGAAAATACCAACCAGTACCAACATACTGTACCATAGTAAAATCAGAAAATACCAACCAGTACCAACATACTGTACCATAGTAAAATCAGAAAATACCAACCAGTACCCAACATACTGTACCATAGTAAAATCAGAAATACCACCCAGTACCAACATACTGTACCATAGTAAAATCAGAAAATACCAACCAGTACCAACATACTGTACCATAGTAAAATCAGAAAATACCAACCAGTACCAACATACTGTACCATAGTAAAATCAGAAAAATACCAACCAGTACCAACATACTGTACCATAGTAAAATCAGAAAATACCACCCAGTACCATCAAAGGTGTGTAACACATATTGTGACATGTCACCTGGATTTGAACCCAGACCTTCCACATGGCCAAAGGAGATATTATGTTTACTGTATTTCAGGCAGGGCTCCCGTCTCTCACATGGAAGGCCAAACAAAACGAGGACCAAAGGCGTTCTAACATGTAGGTGTCTATTCTACTCTATTGCCCCATTCCTCTACCTCACCCCCCCCCCCAGCCAAAGGGGAACCTGCCTCGCCATGGAAGATATTAGACTTACTAGACATCAGCCATGTGCTTCCATATGCTTAGAAATTAGTGTGCAGGTGTGCAAGCACTACGTTTGGTGTTTAATGGGAAAAGGTAAGCCATTCCATCATCATCATCATCATCATCATCATCATCATCATCATCATCATCATCATCATCATCATCATCATCATCATCATCATCATCATCGTCATCGTCATTATCATAATGATCAATAATGAAAACTGTATCATGTAGTGTATTGTATATAAGAGGGTGAACTGAAGTTCAACCAAAACATGTGAAATGAGTGAATTTTTTATTATAAGAACTAATATTCTGGGGGAAACTACTTTTTTCATTACAATCTGAGATCCACAACCAATTGAAATTGGCGGGAATCTGGTTTAAGCAACACCCTATACAAACGAGTCCCTCTTGCCCCTTTGCACTGCAGCCCACAACATTCATATAATGCTGAACATGTGAAGTGACAGACAGCACATGTGGGCCCTTTTGAGGACCATTTGCCCACCAGCACTTTGCGACCTCTAGTGGCTCGGGTGTGCATATTTTTTAATACAATATATAGATATATATATATTACATGCCAATGATACCCCACCTGGGGATGTACGAATCAGGGATCTAGGTGAAAAACTCACAAGCGAAAACAGGAAAATGAATTGAAGTCTATGAGAAAACCGAGCTTTTCTTTTGTACACAGTTTACCCAAATCACTCCTAATCACTCATTTCTGAACGGATCTTTATGAAATGTGGACCGTTTTTTAAGCCATACGAATTCTGGGGAAATACTACTTCTGGACTACTAACTACTACAACTCAAGTTCAGACCTATGTTACTCTATTTCATTAGCACTAGCACTCTTATTGTATCATAAACTTCAGAATGTTATCTTTCAAAAAGAGACCAGGCTTATGCATGTGCTATA